>NC_055992.1:65840468-66143498 GCF_018446385.1 Zingiber officinale
GATTTTGCTAAAATTACTTTTAATTCTTTAATTTCTTTTTCTAATTTGCAACAATCTTTAGATAATAATTTAATGAATTTAAACATTTTATCGGGAGGAAGAGATCGTACCTGACTTACCTTGTCGATCTCGTTGTCCGTGGCTCCCCCTGAACTGCTGCTTTCTTCCGATGTCACTCCCCCTTCATCGATGCCCTCAATGCTCATTTCGGAGGAGCTTTCTTCATGTTCATCTTGATGACTTGCCATCAATGCAAGCCCGGAGAAAGCCTCAACTTCTGATTCAGACGACGTTTCATCCCATGTTACCTTTAAAGTCTTGTACTCGTTCATTTGGACAGACTTCTTTTCTTTGTCCTTATCCTTGTTCCTTAATTTAGGGCAGGTGTCCTTAATGTGCCCTTCTTTGTTGCAGTGGTAGCATCTAATTATCCTTTTCTTTCTATCCTGCGGATGATTAGTTTTTCTTGATTTAAATAACTTTTTAAAACTCCTTACCATCATTACCATTTCATCGTCATCAAGATAGGATTCTGACTCGTGTTCGTCTCTCGTTGCCTTGAAGGTGATGTTGTTCTTTGGCTCCTTCGTACCTGCACATCTCAATTCATGCAATTCAAAAGTTAAAAATAATTCTTCTAAGGTAATAGATTCTAAGTCCTTAGAGATAAAGAAGGCATCTACTAGTGATGCTCATTTTATATTTCTAGGGAATACATTAAGAGTATACCTTAGTGAATCTCAGTTGCTTACCTTTTCTCCAAGATTCCAAAGTCCGGTGATGAGCTCCTTAATCCTCTAGTGAAGGTGTGCAATCGTTTCATCTTCTTCAAATCATAGATTGGTGAGCTGATTGCGAAGTAAGTCCCATCTCACGAGCTTGGCTTCGGATGCCCCTTCGTGTAGCTCAAGGAACTCTCCCAAAGCTCCTTTGCTGAGTTGTAGGTGTCGATCCGATTAACTTCTTGTGGCGGAAGGACGCTCAGCAGTTGGAACTCTGTTTTTCCATTTGCAACGTAGTTAGCCTACTCCTTCTTTGTCCACTAGTATTCTTCCTTACCCTCGGGTGTTACAAAATCGAACTTCATTATTAAAAGTAATTCAAAGTCAGTTTTAAAGAATACCTGCATTTGCTTTTTCTAGCTAGCGAACTCCCCTCGAACTTCGGTGGGTATATGCTCGGTCTAACCATTAATTTGATACTTCGATCGACGGTTAGTCCTCCTGAAACATCCTGGCTCTGATACCACTTGTTAATACTCGTTGGCCGGCTAGAAGGGGGTTGAATATCCCTGTACAAAATCAAAACAAACAAACCCTTCTCGGACTTAAAAGAACACTTGCATAAAATAATTGAATAAACAAAAAGACAGAGGCTCAGAGGATTTACTTTGTTACAACCGGTGAGGTTATTAATCCAAGGAATAGAGTAGCACTAATTTCTCCTTCAGGCAGAGAAGTCTCTTTACAACAGTGTAAACACAGAAAATGAGAAGCTAAATGAAAACTACGGCGTGTACAAGTGTTGATGCAAGAATGCTTGTTCTCTCTTAGCTTCTGGACCAATGCTATATTTATAACCTTAGTTGGGGTACCTGGAAGGGTTCCAGGTGCCTGGAGTGGGATAGAATTCTATCCCCAATGCGGCGATCAAAGTCCATGTCGATCATGATAAATTTTGGGTTCCGGGTGCCCGAACTCACAAAGTCAACATGGTTGATTTTTTCGGTCCAGGCCCTCTGCTCTAGTTCTGCTTGCCTAGGCCCGGGACTTCTGCTCCAGCTCCACTTGCTTGGGTAATTTCAGGCATCCGAAATATGGCTCACCCAAACCCAACTTCCGGCTTTCTCGAGCAACCTTCCACTCCGACTTCTCATCCCTCGGAAACACCGCGCGCCTCCTTCTCATCTGCCTGCATACTCTTCTGCAGCACCTCATCCCTCAGACGCATCGAGCCCGTCGACTCTCTCCCGTGCCGTCCTTCTCGCTAACTTGTCTTTTGCTCTACTTCCTGTGCTCCTAAGCTCCTACACACTTAGACACAAGGTTAAACACAATAGGGCCTAACTTAACTTGTTTGATCACATCAAAAAAACCTTGGGGTACCAACAATATATTCTCAACCATAGGGATAGACATAACTCAGGGTACGACCACTCCGCTTAGTGCATATGACAAGATTGGTCAGCGTCAGTTTGCATTAGTATATATAGACGTCACTGCTCAGGGGGGACTAGCCTGGAATGTGGGACCATAGCCAGATATACCAGGCGAGGACAAGGACGAGTTACTCGGTGAGGAGATACCAACATTCATGGTCAAGGAGCTCTTCAGATATCCTCTGACTCTGACCCAACCCTCGATCTTGACCCAACCCTCGACCTCGCCATCTGTCGAGGATCAACTGGCTCGACTCGAGGAGTCCTCTATATAGCTACTACAGTCAGTCTCGGATGGATTTAGCACTATTCGGGGAGAGATGACTACCGACTTCTCTACTCTCCGGGAGGAGATTACCACTGGTTTTCAGCAGATCTTACAGACTGTGCGAGTACCTGAGCAGCCTCCACCTCCAGCTGATGATCAGCTTTGATCTTACAGACAGTGCATGTTTCAGATTTTATAAATATTTGAACATATGATATTTGTCACTTTTTACCTCAATTGTTTGATTAACTAGGAATATGGTTGATAGAATAGGACTATTATTTTTTTCTTTAAAAATTTTAAAAATTCTAAGGAAAAATCTTTATTTTTTTATTTTTTTTAATTCCCAATTTCATAGATCTTCAAAATAAATTTTGGCCTTAGTCTAGTTCAAATCCATAGAAAGCATGTTCCTATAGATTTAGGACTTGAGCATCTCATAAACACATTAGAACTCCCTTGATTGTATATTCCAAAACTTAGAACGGCGTGAGATGCATAAGCCTTTTATTTGGACTTAAGATGCTTATATCAGTACATCAACACAAATCTGGGTGTAAAATACCCAACAGAACAGTGATCAGGTTAAGTAATCCACTTTTAGTTAAATAATCATTTAACCTGACTAACTAAGTGAACACTGCTACCTCTGATAGTTAGTTAGTAACTAACGGTTAGACACTTAAGGACAATTTCCAGTTGATCAGATTATTTTTAAATAATATCAGGTTCAGAGGGAGAATATTTAAAAACGACTTTCAAAATATTTTTTTTCATATCCTTTGAAAAGATATTTTTTTAAAAAAACTCTTTTTCAAAATGCTTACTTTGAAAATCATTCTTAACACATTTTGAAAAATCATATGTTTTGAAAAATTCTTATACTTATCAAATCATATGTTTTAAAAATTTATTTTGAAAACTGTTTCAATTTTTATAAACTGTCTTTAAACCAACTTTAAAAGATATTTTTGAATAGTTTTTGAAAAAGTTTCTTTCTTCCAGAACTTATTTTAAAATTTCCTTAAAACCTATTCATAATTTAAAGCATCTCATAAATATTTTCTAAGATCAAAATTCTTGTCCAAAGTATTTTGAAAAATTGGTAGATCTTGAAAACGATTTTGAAAGTTTCTTAACAACTATTTAGCCTTTAAAGTTAGTTGTGTAAAGGTTAGCTTTCAAAACTTAGTATAAATCTTCAAAAGCTTTCCTTTCAAAATTTTTTTTTGGTAAAAAAAATTACAAGTGTTTTGCAAACTTTGTTTTCAATTAGTTTGAACAAGTTTTCTTTAAACTCCCCCAGTAATTCTGAAATTTTTTATGTTGTCAAAATTTCACCACATTCCCTCATTACTTTACTTGGCATTATTTTATTCATATTTTTTTTATGAATGTCAAAGGGGGGAGGGTTAGGGATTAAGTTAGCAAACAAAAAAAATCAAGAAAATCATAATAACTTAACACTAAAAAATGATCAAGAGAACAAAACCAATTGTCTCAAACTTTTTGTTTCTCTTAAAAAATCATTTTTTCTTGCTTATTTTGCATATCTTTTTTTCCCTAACTTAACCCAGGTTGTCATTGCATCAAAAAGGGGGAGATTGTTGGTGCAGTTTGTACTAACGGTCTATTTCAGGTTTTGATAAATGATAAATAAGTTAAGTTAGATATAATTGTGATCTAACCACTTTACCAAGTGTGCTCATAGGTCGACGAGCCGACCGAATATCTGGTGAGAAGTTCAGATAGGTCGATGGGCCGACTGGATATCTGGCGAAAAGTCCAAATAGGTCGATGGGCCGACCGGATATCTGGTGAGAAGTCTAGATAGGTCGACGGACTGACCGGATATTTCGCAGGAAGTCCAGATAGGTCAACAGGCTGACCGGATATGTAGCAAACTGGTAAGTAAAGGTCACTGGAAGAGAGTGACTAACTTAGGATGCATTCCGGTTAAGGGGACAGTAGATGTCGGTCTAGCTTAGGTCCATTTCGGATCCCTAATTTGATACCTTAACTAGTTTCTGGTTCTGAGAGGATAGGAACTAATTACTACTGCTCATTATTATTGAACTAACACTTATCTTGCAGGTCATTACTTGGTTTATTGGACTAACGTTATTTTGCAGGATAAAGGAGAAAATTTACCTTCAGATGAACAGTGTCCAAGGCACCTTCAAGCAGCTAAGGGCGCCTTCGTACTATATATTGAAGGAGCCTTCTGTAGGATGAAATTTGGATGAAGTCATGGATAGAGGCTGGACTATTAGGGATTAACTTTCTCAAGTTGGAGACACCTTCAATGGGTATGGAAGGCACCCTCAATGCCCTAGATCAGGCAGTCTTGAGGAAACTTCAATATAGAACACATATACGAGCTACTACGCATCCATTTGAGGTTCTAATTACTCCGAGCTCCTGCTACAACTTTGTTACTAAGCTACTATGCCTGACGATTGCTCTGAGGTCTTCTGATCATGGCCGCAGACCGACATCGACACATGAACGAGCTATTTAATTCCTTAAGTGTTGGTTGTAATGGTCACCCTTCTTACTACTACTACTCTCTAAGGATGACCGTTACTTAACTACTAACTCTACTTAACCGGTGTGATTAAAAACCACATGGAAACCCTACCGAAAATTTTTGGCAGAGTCTCCCCTGTACCGGTGACCATATTCAACAATACATGCAGTATATATACTCAGCCACAAGCGGCTGGAACACATAACAATCAACCACGCAGTATAATAATTCTAACTCAGCAACAATAAAAGAAAACTAATCCATAACCACAACTGAATAGCAAACACAGTATCAAGTGTCCTTATAAACAGTTATCAAATTTCCTTAACACATAAAGACTTAATTAACTCAAAGAACAAATCATAATTTATTTTATTCGCAAGGATCCCTAGGACTTCCATAGTGCAGACATCACACACCCCTCTTGCATCTCCTTGTCGCCTTCCTTCATATTAACTTTCCTTTTTCTTTATCTGCAGTAGGGGAAAGTGCAGTCTATAAGCATAAAGCTTAGTGAGCGCTATCTAACTCACAAAAACTCGATATGCATGTATACAAATAAAAACATGCTAAAACTGAATGCTAATATGTAAAGCTACTCATGCTCATAAATAGCAAAGAAATCAACTAACAGAAAAGATAACATGTATAACTACTCATGCTCATAAACTAATAAAGAAAGCAAACTAACTGGAATGCTAACATATAAAGCAAAACATGCTCATCAACTAGCAAATAAATAACATGTAAGAAACTAAACATGTAAAAGTTGCTAGCATAAAAGAAAGCTAAACTTGCTGATCTTTAAAACAAAGTGAAACTTACTTCTTTTACTCTAAACTTATTCTTTTATTTCACTTGTTTAAAATTCATACTCTAATACTTGAAAATAATAATCAACTTCTCTTGGGCCCAGGCATAGTACCATTTTATGCGCGTTCCCTAATAGGTTGGGGTAGCGAGCCGCCAATCCTAAAAGAGCAGAGCTTGGTCTACCAGGGACAAGACCTTGGAATTGGACACCTGGATTTGTTTAACGACAACCTTGGAAGTCGGGTACTAGCCTCCTCTTAAAAAGTAAAATACTTATTATCTTAAATTACTTCTTCTTTAAATTCCTTGGCATTTTAATAGCATCTTATGTGCCAAAATCCCTAAAGTCTTGACTTTGGGATTTACTTAAGGCCTTGGCCTTTTCTTTCTTTTCTTTTTCTTTCTTTTTACTTGTTAATGCTTCTAAAAGAATTTGATAGAACTCTTATTTTCCCACTAGAATACATGGTTGTTCATGCTTATTAAAATAGCAAATAAAAACTAAAGAAACTACTCATGTGTATCTAGTAATAAAGAAAACTGATCATGCTCAACTCATAGCAATTAAAAACTACACATGCTCAATAATAGCAAATGAAAACTAGAAAATTTGCATATAAGACTAATACAAATCTGCGCTAAAATGCTTAATAAATCTATGACAAACTAAACTGAATGCTTTAAATCTAAAACTGCAATACAATTGAAAAACTGCAATGCCAAACAAAACTAAAACTGGAATACTAAACATAACTAAAACCAAAACAGTAAACTCCAAGGCTGTTCATGTCCCCTTTTGTGGCACAAACTAAATTGAAACTTGTTGGAATTTAAGCCTTTGTGAAGCTTGCTGGAACCTTAAACAAACCTATATAAAACTGGTTCAAGCTTGTACTTTTATAAAGCAACAGAAATGAAACTGCAGGTCTAATTACTCTACTAACTAATTACTCTATTAAAGGTTCTAACCGAATGCTAACAGTGAGGAGGAAAACAACTACAAGCTCAAAATTTATCCCAAGCTATCTCATGTTCATCGTCTACTGCATATACCAATAAGACTAACACACTTCTGTTCAGTACTGTGGCAAGGAACCAAAAACCTAACTATTCTGTATACCCAGTGCCACGGCAGGGAAAACTCAGACCATATGCCTACACTATGCAATTCGTTTCCCTTCTTTGAAAGTCACAGCAGCAAACACACAAGCGATTTCACAGCATGCTTTCAAAATCAAACTCACAGCAATAGCATAAAACCAAAATCCCTAAATCACGGCAGTAAGGAAAACAAATCTCGGAGCTATCCTACTGCAGGTGAGTAGCAACTCACCGTGATTTGCTTGGACTTACAACCGACGGGAAAAGAGAACTCTAAAGCTTCTAGGGTTCGGAGAAGGTGGAGATCTCGGCGATCCCTTCCTTTCCGCGTGTTCTCCTTGACGAGGAGAGCTCGGATGCGCAAGATTCGCCGGAAGAAGCCTTCGCCGGCCGCCGGAGAGAAGCTCCAAAGTTGCTGCGGTTCCGCCCGAAAAGGAGTCGCGCCGTCGCGTGAGAAGAGGAGAGGTTTAGGGCTCGGGAAGAAAATTTAGGTCTTTTTAAAACTAGGTTTCCTATTACTAACTATAGCTTATATATTTGTCGCTACATATTTGATTAACATTGAACGCTGGCGTAGTTGGTCCGTTGGGTTTTGCTCGAAGCCACGGGTCTGTGCTTCGATTCTCAGCCGCGCCCCTTTTTCTCCAATTTATTTCAAACGTTCCAGCTACTGCATATATATATTTCGCTCCATATAAGGTTAACAAAAATTGTGTAGCTCAGCTGGTTTGGCTGGTTTCGGCTGAGGTTCAGCTCGGGTCGAGGTTGTGGGTTCAAAACCTGGCTTCAACATATTTCTTCTCTTTTTTTTTTTTAAACTTCTTCCTCTTGGTAAAAATACCAAACGAACTCCAAAAATTACATAAAAATACTCTAAAAATTTCTAAAAATCTCTAGAATATTTTAAAAGTATTTCCAAATATTTTTATGGACTTTTAGAACTTGAAATAGGGAAAATTGAGTCGTTACAATTGATCTCACTTGGTTACTAGGATTCATAAACTCTACTACTTAGCCTGGAGGTTTAGAGTTCGAATCCTGGGGAAGGCAAAAATCCACTGCCAGGGGTGGAAAGTCCTAGTGAGTAACAGCACGGCCATGGGTCGTCGGTCGACGACATGAGAGGTCGCCAAATGGGCCGACGACATAAGGGCTGACGGTCGACGACCCGAGGGTCGCCAAATGGGCCAAGAGGGCCGGGTCGTTACAATAAAAAGGCGCCTTTTATTGTAACGACCTGGCCCTTTGGCGGCCCATTTGGCGACCCTCGCTCCAGGCTTAAGTATTAGAGTTTATGAATCCTGGTAACCAAGTGAGATCATCTCACTTGGTTACCAGGATTCATAAACTCTAATACTTAAGCCTGGAGGTTTAGAGTTCGAATCCCGGGGAGGCAAAAATCCACTGCCAGGGGTGGAAAGTCCTAGTGAGTAACGACACGGCCAAAGGGTCGTCGGTCGACGACATGAGAGGTCGCCAAATGGACCGACGACATAAGGGCCTCCAGTTGGGCCGCCACAAGGGTCACCCAAGAGGCCAAAGGGCCGGGTCGTTACATTGGTAAAATTTTTATTGTACTTAAATTCTATAAACGGGAAGTGCAGTCTGTTGCACTTCTCCGATCATCTTTGTACTCAATTCTCTCTTCCGGAGGTAGCAGAAGAGGTTTTTAGTAGATTACCTATTGATAGGTCCACGGGACCTGGGTCTTGGAGTAGGAGTCACCGAAGGCTCCGAACCAAGTAAAGCCAATCGTGTTTTCTTGTGTTGTTCTTTTTAGTTTTTCCGCTACGTATACTTTGATTTCAAAATGAGAAAATGAGTTTTCAAAAACCACGTGATTCCCCCCCCCCCCCCCCCCCCCTCACGTGCATATCGATCCAACAAGCCCAGCGGGGGTGCCCGGGGAGGAGTCCAAGCGCTCGAGGAGGAGTCCAGATGCTCGGATGGAGCTATAAAAGGAGAGTTTGATCAGCACCTTTTGTACATCAATTCCAAGAAGTTTCTTTCTTACTTACTGCTTGATAGATAACACTACGACGTCCTAACACTGCTCTGATGATGACTACGCTCAAAATCTTTTTCTTCTAGGTCATTAGTATCTTTTATTACTTGTACTTAAATTCAAATTGCTTTTATAACGACTCAACTAATTAGTGATTGCCCAACGAAAGCACTCTCAAGTGTAGGCCTTGGAGTAGGAGTTGTCACAGGCTCCGAACCAAGTAAAAGAAAAGTGTTAGTGATTTCTTTTCTTTACTTTGCTTTCCGCCGTGTTTACACATGATAGTTTTATGTGAAAAAGGGAAAAAACCACGAGCACTATTCATCCCCCTTCTAGCGCTTTCGATCCAACAATTAGTATTAGAACGCGACAGCTCTAAATCGGTATAACTATCGTTCGGGTAATCTTTTTCATCTATTTTTTTCATTTTAAAATTTTCATTAGAAGTCAGATTGGTGTAGTAGCCTCTTCTGATAAATTTGTCATTTCCTTGAATTTTTTTGAAATTAGTGCAAGACCACTCAAGTCAATTTTTTACCTTATTCTCTTCCTACAGTAATAATCCAAGACCAAGTCTTTGAATAAGTTTTTCTTATTATTTTTTTTGTGTGTGAGAGATTTCAAGTGTCCCATCAAGAGGGTTACAGTATCGCACACCAGCCCCTCTTCTCCGGTGAGGATTTTGGATACTGGAAAAGTCGGATGGAATTCTATCTGAAGACCCAAGTTGAGATGTGGATCATCATCCAGACGGGCTTCTCCCTATCGGTCGACGGCTTCGGAGCACTTATGTGTGAAAACTAGGATACACACATGATGAAAAAGATTGAAGATGGACCCAACCTGGGGTCAGGTCTAGGTCACATTCAAATGATGTTAGGATCAAAATGACTCATGTTTATAGTGAATTTGATGTGCTTAATTTAATCAATGATTTTGCCCCAAAGTTACTGATACTTCAATTGTCATCAATGATTTTTTACTAAAAAGTTATTAACGGACCTAAAATGTTTCAAATTTAAAAATAAAATAAAATAAAATAAAATAGAGAATCACTAGGAGTGCAATAGTACAATGTTGGAACAAATCCGAATTTATAAAGATAATTAATGATTTTTTGATCAAATGATCTTACATGACTCAATTTTTAAAAAAAAAAAATAATATGAATAAATTAAGGGAGTATAATGATTTAAATTTTTAGTCATCAATATTTCTAATAGCCCTAAAAGGGCTTCAAATTTAGAAATAAAATATATTAATAAATTCAATGGACTAAGTATAATGATATAAATTTGAAACAAATCTAAATTTTTAATATCATTAATAAATTTTTAGTTAAAAATCATTGATGAATTTAATTTCTCATAATTTTTAAACTATGAATAAAATTAGGATACGATTTTGATATATATTTTAAAATTTTAAAATCATCAATAACTTTCGAATAAAAATACTTTGACCAATTATCAAAAGTTAGTTTTGCATATTATCTAAAAAGTATATTTATTTTGAAATTGACCAAATAATGTATTCCTTCTCATTTTCTTTCATATAATACCCTCCTCTTCCTTTTTACTGTTCATCTGGAAAAAAAAAAACTCTGATCCACTTTTTTTTTCTCTAAAAAAAACCTAATCTCCTCTTTCGTCTCCATTGAAGAGTTCGCTTACAGAGCGGGCTGATGGCTTGCTCTCCCGTGTGTTGAGCTTTGTCTAAGAGTCTACGATTATTATGCAAGGTAGGGCCACCATCGCCAAGGCTGCCACTGTGACCAAGAAGCACCTTTGTAGCACTAGAAAAGACGCATGCATTGCTGGCATCATCTTTCTCATCTTTTGTAATTCCCCTTATCATCGAGATGTACTATGAGTAGTAGCTAAACGAGTTGGAGATGCAACAATTGGCCCTCCTCATCATCCCCACCACTCTGATGCCCCTCTCCACCACCACCATGTCATCCAAGTGAGAAAAAGAATGAGATGGTTATGATTTAATCATAGTGGCAAAAGGTGATTACGCTCGTGTTGGGATATGCCTAATGCGGATGCATACTAGAACATGTTTCATAAACAATAATTTCTAATTATTACATCACGCGCACCGCACAAATACAAGGATATAACATGTCAAACATGATCGCAAAATTAAAATTTTATGAAAAGTAAATTTAAGCTAGGTATACCTTACGGATGACCTGTAATGAGAAGGGTATCAACCGTAGCGACGTTGTCAAACCTCACCTCTATTTGCATCCATGCCGAGCTCCTTAAGATAACTCCTTGAGTATAAGCCTCTCCTTCAGAAGTTACTAGTCACGAGCGAAGAAGAGGGATCAAGAGGAAGAAGATGATAGCACACAAGGGAGAGTTTCTCTCCCTTGTGGTGGTTACGGCAACAAGAGGGAGCACCCTCTTAATGGTGGCGGGAGAGAGAGGAGAGGGAGAGGAGGATTGGGTTTCCAAAAGTAAATCAACCAAATAATAAAACTTGTGTATAATTCTCTCTTAATTACATCTATATATAATCCTCTTTAATGAGTTAGATTAGAAATCTCAAATCCAACTCATTATCCCTTACCCAAAAATTAGCCCATTAGCCCCTTGGTTTGGTTCATAACTAAACTAAGTTAGTTCATAACTAATTCATCATTAAACTAAATATGGTTCAACTCTACCATAAGAGATGTACCATCCGTACTTCCATCATGACAAATATTGCCATATTTTTTTTTATGTATGATTAACCAAACATTTATCTCTTGATTTAATAATCATATTCTTTAACTTGTTTTACGTCATTTAGAGACTCGTTAGTGTATATTACCCAATAGGTTGCCAATTTTTCTTAGTCATCTATAATTAACTACTTAATTATAGAATGATCATGAGTAACACCTAGTAGTACATCATAATCCCTAATTAGTCAGAAAATCATAGTTGATCTTAGAACTTAATTCTAAACCCTTCAACAGCTACAATGAGTTATGCCTTGTTCCTTTCACTCATCTTATACCCACTTGGTTAAGGACATGGTCTATGTGTCTATCCCCACTAGACTGACTATGTCACACCTAACCCAAGTAATACTTTCTCGTTCTACGGATTCAAATTACTCGTACATGTGTACAAGAGTCTCGTACTCTTAACATGTGATGCTTTGGCCAAAGACTGAGTAATAATCCTAACGAGTGACCATAGGATATACATCTCCTCACAAAGGGTTGTGAATCCTTTGTGGGCTATCTAAATATCTTCAGACATTTTGACTTATACCTAATCATCCTGGGTCCACACCTCAATGAGGTGTTTGCTTAAAATATCAAAGTACAAGTCTCCATAACCAAGATGACTTGTATATCTCAAGTCAAAAGAAACTTACATTGGAGCTACAGTAAGAGCTTCATAGACATATTCATATATATAGATAATCATATAAAGTCTTATTAAAATTATTCCAATGAACTAGTTACCATAACTAGCATCCACGTTTAACTCTTAACATCCCAATGTCTCCAACTAATGAGAAAACAGTTGTTTGGCGAATCAAGGAGTATAACCCCTATAGTCTTACAAAATTAATGATGTCCGAATGCATCAATTCGGTGACTAGAAAAATTCTAATACATTAATAATTGCACATATAGAGATAATTACTAGTTGTGATCCAATCATAACTTCTCTCATGCGATGAATTGTATTACGGGCATTCAGTAAATGAGTTTAAGACAATCAAACATATAATATGCACTCAAATAGTGAATCTATATTAGTAAAAATCATAATATGATTACCTTAGGACATCCCTCAAAATCTAACACTCCCACTTGGCTTAATGCCAATTGCCACGGTGTCCTAAACCGTAAGCATGGATGTGACTCTCAAACTTGCTTTATGGTAGAGTCTTTGTCAAAGGATCCGCTAGGTTCCTTTTTGTGAAAATTTTTTTGAGCTATATTTCTTTCCTACTAATGATCTCCCTGATCAGATGATAGTGGCGAAGCACATATTTTTATTGCTGATAAGACTTAGGTTCCTTTGCTTTCGCAATAGCTCCGGTGTTGCCATAGTAAACAAGTAATGCTTCAACAGAGGACAGAATTACTCCAAGTTCGGTAACGAACTTCTTGACCCAAATTGCTTCCTTTACTACTTCCGAAGATGCAATGTATTTTGCCTCACAGGCAGAATCTGAAACAATGTCTTTCTTGAAACTTTTTCAACTAACTACGACTCTATTAATAGGAGTATGAATCCAGACTAGGACTTGGAGTCATCCTTGTCCGTCTGAAAACTTCCATCTGTATATCCACGCATGATCATATCACCACTCGATATACTAAGAACATATTCTTAGTTCTTCTCAAGTATTTTAAGGATCATCTTCACATCCATCCAGTGATCCATTCCTAGATCAGACTGGTATCTTCTTGTAACACTCAGAGCATACGATACATCAGGCCTTATACATAACATGACATGCATAATAGATCCTATCGCGGACGCATAAGGTATCTGATCCATGCAAATTCTCTCGTCTTCTATGCGTGGGCACATAGACTTTGAAAGGTGAATTTCATGCCTCATAGGTATGAAACTTTTCTTGAATTCATACATGCTAAACTGTTTTAGCACTCTGTCTATATATGTCGACTGTGAAAGACCAAGCAACCTTTAAGATCTATCTCTATAGATTTTCATCCCAAGGATGTAAGTTACTTCTCCCATGTCTTTCATGGAGAATGTTTTGGACAACTAAACTTTAACTGACTGTAGAACTGGCACATCATTTCCTATAAGCAATATGTCATCAACATATAATATCAGCAATATAACCATACTCCCACTAATCTTTTGATACACACAAGGATCGTCTGGATTTTGTGAGAAATTAAATTCTTTAATTGCCTCATCAAAATGGATATTCCAACTCCTGGATGCTTGCTTTAGTCCATAAATGGACCGTTGAAGCTTGTGGACCGTTGAAGCTTGCATACTTTATTTTTGTCAAAAGATGTGAAACATTCAGGCTGTATTATATACACATCCTCGAGCAGATTTCCATTAAGGAAAGCTATTTTCACATCTATTTGTCATATCTCGTAATCATGATGAGCTGATATGGCTAGAAGTATCCAAATAGATTTAAGCATGACTATAGGTAAGAAAGTTTTGTCATAGTCAATGCCTTGCCTTTGACGATAGTCTTTCACTACCAACCTTGCCTTGTAGGTAATCATATTACCATCCATGTCGGGTTTTTTCTTGAAAACCCACTTACACCCTATAGGTGTAATGCCCTCAGGTGGTTCCATCAAATTCCAAACTTGGTTTTCATACACAGAATCCATTTTCAACTTCATGTTTGTAAGCCACTTGTCCTTTTCTGAACTATTCAGAGTCTCTTTGTAATCAGTAGGTTCCTTATCCTTAATGAGTAACATGTTATTTGATTCTCTTACAAGAGATCCATATCTCTCAGGAATATTATGTGTCCTACCTGATCTACGAGAAGATTGTATCATAATTGGTTGTGGTTGTTGACTAGGCATCTCGTTAGTATTTATTGGAGTCTCTTAAACTTCATCAAGCTCAACCATACTCTCACTTGCTTCCTGTAAGAGAAATTCTTTCTCTAGGAAGGTAGCATGCCTTGAAACAAACACCTTTTATTCCAAGGGGTGATAGAATTGGTAACCTTTAGTTTCCTTAAGGTATCCAATAAATAAACATTTTTTAGACTTTGCATCCAACTTATCAGATATAGTTCTCTTCACATAAATAGGGAATCCCTATATGTTCAAATAAGATATGAGAGGTTTCTTACTAGTCCATACCTCATATAGAGTAGTTGAGATTGCCTTGGTCGGGACTCTGTTTTGCAAGTAAACAACTATCATGAGTACATAATCTCAAAAGGTTTTGGGAAGATTTGTACTATCCATCATTGACCTTACCATGTCTAACAAGGTTTGGTTATAGCTTTTCGATACACTATTATGTTGTGGCGTATATAGCGGAGTCCATTGAGACAATATACCATTGCCCCTTAGATAATCTTGAAACTCTTGGCTTCATACTCGCCACCTTGATCGGATCAAAGTATCTTGATATTTTTACCAAGTTTTTTCTCTACTTTATTTCTAAATTCTTTAAACTTTTCAAAGGCTTCAAACTTGTGTTTCATTATATACACATACCCATAATGAGAGTGATCATCAATGAATGAAGTAGCTATAATCTCCTAGTGCATGATTTGACATTGGTCCATATACATCGGTATGTATGAGCCCAAGTAACTCATCAACTCATTCACCATTTCCAGAAAAAGGTAACTTTGACATCTTACCTTTTAAACATGAATCGCATATATAAAATGTATCTAATTCTAATGATTCGAGAACTGTAATCTTTGCAATTCGGACATGCATTTCTTGCTTATATGGCCAAGGCGACTGCCATGAGTAAGAGGTTAATTGATTATCTAATCGGGAGTATTTATTGCTCGTATTGATATTAAATGCGTCACTAGATATATTTAACGCATAGATATCATTGCATAAAGTTATAGTACCATAAAGAACACCATTCAACATCATATAACAATAATTGTTACTAAAAGTCAAATGGAAACCTTTTCTATTTAAGCAAGAAATAGAAACAATGTTCTTTATTAATGCAGGAATAAAATAACAATTATCTAGTTCTAAGACAAGCCCACTAGGAAGGTGTAACAAGTATGTTCCGATAGTGACTGCAGCAACCTTTGCTCCATTCCCAACTTGCAGACTTGTTTCTCCCTTGACGAGTCTTCTGCTATTCCTTAGCCCCTGTATGTCATTACATATATGTGAGTCACACCCAGTATCCAATATCTAAATATCTGAGGAAATAGCATGACAATCAATAACAAAAATACTTGAAAATGATGGGGCATCGAATGTCTTATTCTTTTTCATGGACTCAAGATAGATCTTGTAGTTTCTTTGCTAGTGTCCCATCTTGCCACAATGATGGCATGAGCCCTTTTGTGTCTGTTCTACTGTCTTGGCTTTTTTGCTCTTCCCCTTAGCCTTATGTTTTGATTTCCTCTTAGAACCTTTCTTGGAGGAGTCTACTAACTTCACATTTTTCTGTTCAACTTTAACATAAGGCTCTACAGTCTTGACAATATTAATCATCTCAGGAATGGTCGATTTCAAATTGTTCATCCGATAGTTCATCACAAATTGTGAATGACTTTTTAGTAAACTATATAGAATTAATTTAATACTTAACTCATGATTCATTGTAAAATCGAGTGATGCTAAACGCTCTATGTAGCCGTTCATTTTTTACTACGGAAGAACCCTCCTACATTTTTTAGCAAAAGAAAAGCTTAGAGACCTCAAACCTTTTGGATCTAGTTTGCTCATCAAATAACTCATGAAGATAATAGACAATATCATAAGTATCCAAATGCTCATGTTATTTTTGTAGTTCAGGAGTCATATCAGCTAGCATGATACAACTTGAAAGTATAGAATCATCCTTATATTTCTAAAGGGTCAACAATTGGTTCGTAGTTGCATCAGCATCAAGACTTGTGGGATGAGGCTGATCAAGTTCATAAGCTAGTTTCTCAGCTTTGAGAATAATTCTCAAATTTCGAAATCAGTCCAAGAAGTTCAACCCAGTCAATTTATTCGAGTCCAAAATTAAACGCAGATTAACAGAAGTTATAATTAAATGATTAACCTAGAAATACAAAAATGAGAATATATGAGAGACATGATATTATTTATGTAAATAATTTACATAAAACCTCGCTTATTTATCAAATTCAAATACCCTTATTTTTGAATTCGAGAGATGGTAGATTTTCTCCAAGTGGGTTGATATCCACTACAGATAAGAATAACCTTGACTTTGGCCAACAAGTCATTCTTAGCTATAGCGGTAGGTAACAAATTTATTGATTGCATATCACTTATATGCAACTATCACATTATGCTAGCAACTAATTGATTTTCACATAAATATCGGGTTGTTAACACATTAACAAGTATACATCAAATGCATATCACCCAACTTCACCTCTATCCACATTGATCATGGTTTTGGCATAACAAATTAACGCTTTAAGTTTAAAACCGACCTGTTAATCATGAGATTGCATCTCTATGGTTTGAGCATATTTAATTTTAAGTTTGAGACTTTGGCCAACAACTCAAATAAGAACATAAACTCTGGTTCTTACCATATTAACTGAAGGTATAGGTTTTAATATTATGTAAGGGATTTGGTCTCATCTACAACATGCAAATATTCTATCTACATAACATTACATGCATGGCATAAATGATGATATGACATACCGCACGCATAACATAAATGATGACATGACACATCGCATGCATGACATAACATGACACATCACACATATGGTAAGATCTAATCACATCACATGCATGATAAAATCTAATCATGTCATAAATAATGCATCTACATGGCATACAATATGGTATGAATATGACATAAATTTACATATGTCATAATTATATTTTGGAAATAAAAATACGTTATAAATCTAATTTTAATAAATCAAGATTTATCTAAATAAATTAGGAAACTAATTTCAAATTTAATTAACATATTAGAATCTTTCTATCAATTAAGAATCTTTAATAATTTTATAAACTAATTTTCAAATTAATTTTCTAACAATTCAGATAATTAATTAATATTTCTTAATTTATTACAAAATAATTCAAATATGGATTTTTATGATTTTCCAAGTCTTTCCAAATATAGTATTTCCTAACAATTTAGGAAACTTTCCAAAACTATAATATTTTAATAAATCCAAAATTTTCAGAAAAGTTTAATTCTATAATTTAATTTAGATTATCTCAAATCTAGATTTTTAATGATTTCTCAAAACTTTCCAAATTTAGTCTTTCCTAACAATTTAGGAAACTTTCCAAAAATAAAATATTTTAATAAATCTAAAAAAAATTAGAAAAGATTAATTCTATAATTTAATTTAAAATATCTCAGATCTAGATTTTTTAAAATTTCAAAATCTTTTCATATTTGGTATTACCTAACAAATTAAATTTTTTTAAAAAAATAGAATATTTCTTAAAATTTTAAAAATTCTAGAAATGATAATTTCTAAATTAATATAATATTTCTAAATTTAATTTTCTAAAATTATATCAGAAACTTTCCAAAAATAGAATTTTCTAACAATTTAGGAAACTTCCAAAAATAGAAAAAGTTTTAATAATTCTAGAAAAAATTTAAAATTAATTACAACACTAATTATGAATCATAAAATAATTTTACGATCATGTTGAAGCATGATCAGGCTTTGATATCATTATTGGGATATGTCCGATGTGAGTGCATGCTAGAAGAAGTTTCGTAAAAATGCACAGTGGAAAATAAAATAATAATTTCTAATTATTATATCACACACACCACGCGCATACAAGGATACAACATGCCAAACATGATCGCATAATTAAAATTTTATGAAAAGTAAATTTAAGCTAGGGCATCAACTGTAGTGACATTGTCAAACCTTGCCTCTATTCACATCCACGCTAAGCTCCTCAAGACAACTCCTTGAGTATAAGCCTCTCCTTCAGAAGTTACTAGCCACGAGCAAAGAAGAGGGATCAAGAAGAAGAAGAAGAGAAACACATAAGGGAGAGTTTCTCTCCCTTGTGGTGATCACGGCAACAATAGGGAGCACCCTCTTGTTGGTGGCGAGAGAGAGAGGAGAGGGAGAGGAGGATTGAGTTTCCAAAAGTCAATCAACCAAATAATAAAACTTGTGTCTAATTCTCTCTTAATTTCATCTATATATAATCCTCTTTAATGAGTTAGATTAGAAAGCTCAAATCCAACCCATTATTCCTTAATCAAAAATTAGTCCATTAACCCCTTGGTTTGGTTCACAACTAAACCAAGTTGGTTCATGACTAATTTATGATTAAACCAAATATGGTTCAACTCTACCATAAGAGATGTTGCTCATCCATGCTTCCATCATGATAAATATTTTCATATCTGTGTTATGTATGGTCCAACCAAACATTTATCTCTTGATCTAAGAATCCTATTCTTTAACATATTTTACGTTTTTTAGAGACTCGTTAGTGTGTGCGATCCAATAGGTTCTCAATTTATCTTGGTCATCCATAATTAACTACTTAATTATAGAACAATCATGAGTGGCACCTAGTAGTATATCATGATCCCCAATTAGATGGAAAATCATAGTTGATCTTAGAACTTAATTCTAAACCCTTCAATATCTATAATTAGTCGTGCCTTGTTCCTTTCACTTATCTTATATCCACTTGGTTCAGGACATGGTCTATGGTTTGTCCCCACTAGACTGACTACATTACACCTAGCCCAAGTAATACTTCATCGTTCTACAGATTTAAATTACTCGTACATGTGTACAAGAGTCTCGTACTCTTAACATGTGATGTTTTGGCCAAAGACTTTGAGTAATAATTTTAACGAGTGGTCATAGGGTATTGTAACACCCCAAATTTCATTGTTTGGAGTTTAAGTGCTTATAAATATTTAGAAATGCTTTAGGAATATTTGTAAAGCCCGATAAATTCCCGAATTTATTTTAGAAATATCCTATGATTTCTCTAGATTTTTAGGATATTTTTACATAATTTTTGGAGTACCGGAAGTAGCAAAAACAAATAAGTCGCAAAATAGCTTAGGCGGGAATCGAACCCGAGACCTATGGTTTAAGGGATAATGCTAGTAACCAGTTGAACCCAGCAGGGCCGTGCTGAAAGGAAAGGGAAACAATTATATTTATAATTGGTTTGGCCGAATTAATTATTTAGTATAAATAGGAAAACATAAGTTGGTTTGGTTTATTTTGTGTTGGTTCGGCAACTCATCCTCACCTTAGCCCTCACGCCGACTCCTCCTTCTCCTCTTCCTCACGCACGGCACACCAAGCCCCAAGGGCCAAGGGAACTTCTTCCGACGATGATTCCAACACGAAAAAGGTTCTTCTCCGCGAGAGGAACGCGAAGACGCGAGCGGATCGTCGAGAAGATCATCTCCACCGGAATCCTAGCGAATAGAATCGTAAGAAATTACGAACAGGAGGTAAGAAACCCCTCACCTGCAGTATAATTGCTCTCGCTTGTTAGTTTTGGCATTAGTTTAGTAGTTTTACAGTTTTCAGTTATAGGGTGTGCTCTCAGTGCACACCAAGCATTCGGTAGAATGCCTAGTTCAGAAGGATGCACCAGTAGGCATCCTAACAGCATGTAAAACGTATTAGAAACATTTTTCTCAGTTTATTATCAGTTATTACGGCTATATGGATCAGATATCCATTGGGTGGGCTCCCACAGTAGCCTCTAGGTTCAGATAACCTAGCTCTAGGTTCAGATAACCTAGAACAGCAAAGTAAAATAAAACAGTATTCAGTATTTTACTTTTAGTCAGTTGGCACTGTATTTGGATCAGATATCCATGGGCTGGACTCCCACAGTCGTCCCTAGGTTCAGATAACCTAGTAACCCTGCTAGATTCGGAACTTGCAACCCCGGGTCTCGTAGGGATGCGCGCACAGTAAGTACAGTTGCCAGGGCCCCAGCAGCATGTTTAGTTATTTCATCTATTATATGTATAGTTTTCAAATTTGAAACCAGTGATGAGAACACTAATTTAGCTTTCAGTTCAGTTCAGGTTCCGTTTATATGATTTGAGTTCATGTACAGATTTAGATATATGCATGACTAGTTCAGTTTCATGCATAGTTTATAAGTATGCCATGTTTAGTTTAAAGCATGTTCAATCTATATGCTATGCCATGTTTCAGTTCCAGTTTATGCTTTTGTATGTCATGTCATGTTGCCATGCTCAGTTCAGTTTTCAAATAGCATGTTTTAAAAGTCATGAAATGCATCGTTGCATGTTTTTGTGAGGTAGATGGTTTCTTACTAAGCTCTTTAGCTTACAGGTACTACTTTTCTTATACTGCAGATACAGGTAAAAGAAAAGTGGACTAGCGGAGGCTGGAGAACAATGCTATGGAGGTGTGTGTGTGCAAGGGGTTTGGAATAAAGATCCTAGGGGTTTAAACAGCTTAATTCCAGCATTTACGTTGTTAGTTTACTTATGGTTTAGTCCTTAGCTTGTTAAATGTTTTAATCCAGTAGAACTATGCACTATTCAGTTTGTCCAGTTTGGGACGCATGTAGGTTAATGTTAGAATGTTTTTCATGTATCTAGAACCTATGTCTGTGAGTTGTGGCACGTTCCAGTGCCTGAAAGTTCTGAAATCAGGAACTCTGATTTCATATCAGAGTTGGATCGGTCTACCGACCGATCCGTTGGATCGGTCAGCCGACCGATCCAGAGGCATACAGTATGCTACTGTATGCTATTTGATCGGTCGTCCGACCGATCCAACATCGAACAGAGGCCATCCCAGCGTCTCCAGGTGCCTGGATCGGTCTGCAGACCGATCCAGACACACCTGGATCGGTCTTCCGACCGATCCAGCCTCTGTTGGATCGGTCCGCAGACCGATCCAGCAGGGCACAGAATCGCGGCAGACACACCTGGATCGGTCTTCCGACCGATCCAGCAGGGCACAGAATCGCGGCAAGTTTGATCGATCCGTGGATCGAACAGTAGCTAGCTGGGAAGTCAGCTTTGAGTTCTAGCCCAGATGGGAGGTCAAGTATCCTCCTTAGTACATATACCCCAACCGGAAAGGTCTTGAACCCTTCTTATAACAGCATGGGTGTACCAGTTGTCAGTTTAATAGAGTCAGTTAGTGAAATTTTATTTTACCCAGTTTCCACACAGTACAGCACAGTAGTTTCAGTAGTGGAGGTAGCGATCCGGCTCACAGCTTAGTACCCAGGAGTCGGGTCGTTACAGAGTGGTATCAGAGAAAATTCCTTACTTCCTACACACACATCAGCATTGTGCCTACAGCTTCCAAGTAAGAACATCTCTCACTCAGTTTTGTTTTCAGCTTTCATATCAGTTATATGTGCTTTCATGTTTGCTCTCATGTTGGTAGTTAATTAATTCATGTTTACAGTAATAGTATTTAACATGTTACCAGTAGTTAACTATAACATGATAGCCTAGTTATATATATATGTGTTCTCTGCTATTCAGAAAATGGCACGAGGACGTCCAGCTAAGAAAGCATCAGCGGCTGAGCCCCAGCAAGAGGCAGGCAGTTCAGTGCCTCCGCCAGACCTTACAGCACTAGTGGCTCAGCTACAGCAGGAGATAGCCTCCTTAAAGGCTAACCAGCAGACTACTCCCCCAGTCACTCCAGTACCGAACCTCACGACTCCAGTAATCACAGAGGTTGTACCAACTCAGCCTGCAGTACCAGTCCCAGTAGCCCCAGTAGCAGGGGCTAAGAGAGAAGCTTACCTTATCCAGTGGCAGAGAATTAAGCCCGAGAACTTCTCAGGCACCAGCGAACCATGGGATGCTCAGGCATGGTTTAAAACACTGGAAAGCACGATGGAGCTTCTAGACTGGCCAGAGCACGAAAAGGTGAAGTGTGCCTCCTATTTAACAGGAGACGCACGCATGTGGTGGGAGCGGATTAAAGCGAAGTGGCCAGTAAACCAGATGACATGGGCCAACTTTGAGAAAGAATTCTTCGAGGAATTCTTTCACATGCAAGTCACGAACCGACACTATGACGAGTTTACAGAATTTCGTCAGGGCAACCTATCAGTTCAGGAAGCCGTGAAGAAATTCAACAGGTTGGCCCGTCTGTGTCCAGAACTAGTCAGCACAGAGAAGGAACGAGTACGGTTGATGCTGAAGATGCTCAGACCAGAGATCGCAATGAATGTGGCTGGTGGCGTTCATAGGCCACAAACCACAGAGGAGCTAGTGAGTAGTGCTCTGATCACCGAGCACTATCAGCACAGCATCACCCAACAGAAGCAGGTTTTCACAGAGCCCAAGGGACAAGCTGGCTCAGGTACTCAGCAGAAACAACAGGGGCATAGCTCCAACTGGAAGGGGAAATGTAAGGCAAGCAGTGACCCAAAAGGAGGACCAGCTGGAAAACATTCCAGACATCCCAAGTGTGCTACTTGTGGGAAACACCATCCAGGAGTTTGCCGCAAGGGTACGCGAGGTTGTTTTGAATGTGGACAGGAAGGGCACATGGCTAAGCAGTGCCCGAACAAGAACAGTCTTCCTCAACCTCAGCCGATACAGTATGGAGCTCAGCCAGCGCAGCTACACCGGATGTATGCTGCCTTAGATGGTCCACAGATCAGTCAGGGCAGATTAGAAGCCCCCACAGCTAACATGAATGCCAGGATTTTCTCACTGACCAGAGAGGACGTAGCAAATGCCTCGACAGTTGTCACAGGTCAGATCAGTATTTTACAGCATAATGCAACTGTCTTATTCGATACTGGGGCAACCCACTCTTATGTATCCAGGGCATTTGCCGAGAAATTAGCAACACCTCCAGAGGTACTCAATAGCCAGTTTCTGACAACACTACCCTCAGGACACATTATGGCATCTACGCACTGGCTCAGAGCAGTGCCAGTCATTATAGCAGACAGAGAACTTTTTGGTGATCTGATAGTGCTAGAAATGACTGACTACGATGTCATCTTTGGAATGGATTTTCTGATCAAATACGGCGCTTCTATAGAGTGCCGTAAACAAAAGGTCATATTCCAACCTGAAGAAGGAGTACAGTTTGAGTACATAGGAAAATCAAAGAGAAAAGCCAGGAAGTTTCTCTCAGCACTGAAAGCACAGCAGCTATTGGATTCAGGATGCATGGGATTTTTAGCAAATGTAGTCAACACCAGCCAGGACAAGAACCAACAGCTATCAGAGGTTCGAGTCGTTTATGACTACCCAGCAGTCTTCCCTGAAGAGCTACCAGGCTTAGCACCAGAGAGGGAGATTGAATTTGAGATAGAGCTCATTCCCGGCACAAATCCAATTTCCAAGGCACCGTACCGCATGGCTCCAGCTGAACTAAAGGAACTTCAGGAGCAATTGCAGGAGCTTCTTGACAAGGGTTTCATACGCCCTAGTCACTCACCATGGGGAGCACCTGTGTTGTTCGTGAAGAAGAAGGATGGAAGCATGCGCCTATGCATAGACTACCGTGCCTTGAACCAGGTCACAATTAAAAACAGGTACCCTCTTCCCAGGATAGATGACATGTTTGATCAGCTAAAGGGAGCCACAGTGTTCTCTAAAATTGACCTTAGATCAGGATATCACCAGGTTAGAGTCAAGAAAGGTGATATACCTAAAACAGCTTTCAGGACCAGATACGGACATTATGAGTTCGTAGTCATGCCTTTCGGCGTGACAAATGCTCCAGCTACTTTCATGGACCTCATGAACAGAGTATTCAGAGAATACTTAGACAAGTTTGTCATCGTGTTCATCGATGACATTCTTATCTATTCAGGCACTCAGGAGGACCATGCAGAGCATCTGAAGACAGTTTTGCAGATTCTTCAGCAGAACCAGCTGTACGCCAAATTCACGAAATGTGAATTTTGGCTAGACCAGGTAGCCTTTCTCGGTCACATCATCTCCAAGGATGGTGTTATGGTAGATCCCAGCAAGATAGAAGCAGTAAGTAACTAGAAGAGACCTAGGAACGCCAGTGAAATCAGAAGCTTTCTGGGATTAGCGGGCTACTACAGGAAATTTGTAGAGGACTTCTCCAGGATAGCCTCCCCATTGATAGCTCTCACCAGAAAGAACAAGAAATTTCAGTGGACAGAGGACTGCGAGAACAGCTTCAGCGAACTAAAATGGAGATTGACCAGTGCTCCTATTTTAGCTATACCAGAAACCACAGACAGTTTCGACATCTACAGTGACGCCTCTAAATTGGGATTAGGAGCAGTACTGATGCAGCAGGGCAAGGTGATCGCCTATGCCTCCAGACAACTCAAGGATTATGAGAGGAACTATCCTACTCACGACCTTGAGCTTGCAGCGGTGGTGTTCGCTCTCAAGATTTGGAGACATTATTTGTACGGAGCTCAGTGTAGAGTGTATACAGATCATCAAAATCTGAAGTATTTCTTTACTCAGAAGGATCTGAATATGCGACAGCGCAGATGGTTAGAGCTGGTCAAGGATTATGACATAGATATCCTCTACCATCCAGGGAAAGCTAATAAGGTAGCAGACGCACTCAGCAGGAAGTCCAGTGCTACCTTATTATCTTTAGCAGCTATGTCACCACCCCTAAGGAAGGAGATTACAGCTTTTAGACTCGAGCTTATAGTCGGGCAGCTTTCCACTATGTCCTTAGCATCTACCTTGCTTGATGATATCCAGACAGCTCAGGAGCAGGATCCTGAAATCCAGAAAATCAAGCAAGGGTTAGCAGAATCAGAAAGTGGAGAGTTCAGAGTGTCCGCCAGTGGGGTAGTGTACTGTGGTGACAGACTTTGTGTTCCAGATCAAGAGGAACTACGAAAATAGATTCTAGACGAGGCTCACAGGACTCCCTATGCGATGCATCCTGGTTCCACCAAAATGTATCAGGATCTAAAGAAACGATTTTGGTGGCCTGGGATGAAGCGAGATATCGCCAGATACGTCAGCATCTGTCTAACCTGTCAGAGGGTTAAGGCAGAACATCAGCGACCAGGAGGAGTTCTGCAGCCGATTCAGATTCCAGAATGGAAGTGGGAGGATATCTCTATGGACTTCATAGTGGGATTACCCAGAACCACGAATGGTTTTGATGCCATCTGGGTAATAGTCGACAGGTTGACTAAATCAGCCCACTTCTTAGCTATCAGAATATCCTATTCCATGGAGCAACTAGCTCAGTTGTATCTCAAGGAGATTGTCAGGCTGCATGGAGTCCCACGAACCATTATATCAGACAGATACAGCAGATTTACATCACACTTCTGGAAGTGTGTCCAGTTAAAATTCAGCACAGCCTTCCATCCCCAGACAGATGGTCAGACGGAGCGAGTAAATCAGGTACTTGAAGATATGCTCCGGGCTTGTGCCCTAGATTTCAAGGGAAGTTGGTGCAAATATCTGAGTCTAGCAGAATTTGCATACAACAACAGTTATCAGGCCACTATCGGCATGGCACCTTATGAGGCACTCTATGGGCGGAGGTGCAGATCACCAATCTGCTGGTATGAGAGTGGTGAACAGAAGGAACTAGAGCTTCAGACAGATCTAGTAGCAGATACCACAGCAGCTATACAGCAGATTCGCCAGAGGATAGAGACAGCACAGAGCCGTCAGAAGAGCTATGCTGATACACGACGCAGACCCCTAGAGTTTTCAGTTGGGGATACAGTTTTCCTCAGAGTAGCTCCTATGAAGGGAGTCATGCGTTTTGGGAAGAAGGGCAAGCTAGCTCCCAGATATGTGGGACCATACCTTATCACGAAGAGAGTGGGCAAGGTAGCATATGAGCTAGAGCTACCTCAGGAGATGTCAGCTATCCACAACGTATTTCATGTCTCCATGCTGAAGAAGCATATTCCAGACGCCACCCAGGTGATTGAGCCGTGATGATCTCAGCTATGACAGTCGGCCTATTCAGATAATAGACCGAGCAGTAAAGAAATTACGGAACAAGGAAGTACCATTAGTCAAAGTCAGCTGGCAAAATCACACAGCAGCAGAGGCGACTTGGGAGACAGAGGCCAGCATGAGACAGAAGTACCCAGAATTGTTTTAAGTTCGGGGGTGAACTTTTTATAAGGTATGGGGGATTGTAAAGCCCGAAAAATTCCCGAATTTATTTTAGAAATATCCTATGATTTCTCTAGATTTTTAGGATATTTTTACATAATTTTTGGAGTACCGGAAGTAGCAAAAACAAATAAGTCGCAAAATAGCTTAGGCGGGAATCGAACCCGAGACCTATGGTTTAAGGGATAATGCTAGTAACCAGTTGAACCCAGCAGGGCCGTGCTGAAAGGAAAGGGAAATAATTATATTTATAATTGGTTTGGCCGAATTAATTATTTAGTATAAATAGGAAAACATAAGTTGGTTTGGTTTATTTTGTGTTGGTTCGGCAACTCATCCTCACCCTAGCCCTCACGCCGACTCCTCCTTCTCCTCTTCCTCACGCACGGCACACCAAGCCCCAAGGGCCAAGGGAACTTCTTCCGGCGATGATTCCAACACGAAAAAGGTTCTTCTCCGCGAGAGGAACGCGAAGACGCGAGCGGATCGTCGAGAAGATCATCTCCACCGAAATCCTAGCAAATAGAATCGTAAGAAATTACGAACAGGAGGTAAGAAACCCCTCACCTGCAGTATAATTGCTCTCGCTTGTTAGTTTTGGCGTTAGTTTAGTAGTTTTACAGTTTTCAGTTATAGGGTGTGCTCTCAGTGCACACCAAGCATTCGGTAGAATGCCTAGTTCAGAAGGATGCACCAGTAGGCGTCCTAACAGCATGTAAAACGTATTAGAAACATTTTTCTCAGTTTATTATCAGTTATTACGGCTATATGGATCAGATATCCATTGGGTGGGCTCCCACAGTAGCCTCTAGGTTCAGATAACCTAGCTCTAGGTTCAGATAACCTAGAACAACAAAGTAAAATAAAACAGTATTCAGTATTTTACTTTTAGTCAGTTGGCACTGTATTTGGATCAGATATCCATGGGCTGGACTCCCACAGTCGTCCCTAGGTTCAGATAACCTAGTAACCCTGCTAGATTCGGAACTTGCAACCCCGGGTCTCGTAGGGATGCGCGCACAGTAAGTACAGTTGCCAGGGCCCCAGCAGCATGTTTAGTATTTTCATCTATTATATGTATAGTTTTCAAATTTGAAACCAGTGATGAGAACACTAATTTAGCTTTCAGTTCAGGTTCCGTTTATATGATTTGAGTTCATGTACAGATTTAGATATATGCATGACTAGTTCAGTTTCATGCTTAGTTTATAAGTATGCCATGTTCAGTTTAAAGCATGTTCAATCTATATGCTATGCCATGTTTCAGTTCCAATTTATGCTTTTGTATGTCATGCCATGTTGCCATGCTCAGTTCAGTTTTCAAATAGCATGTTTTAAAAGTCATGAAATGCATCGTTGCATGTTTTTGTGAGGTGGATGGTTTCTTACTAAGCTCTTTAGCTTACAGGTACTACTTTTCTTATACTGCAGATACAGGTAAAAGAAAAGTGGACTAGCGGAGGCTGGAGGACAATGCTATGGAGGTGTGTGTGTGCAAGGGGTTTGGAATAAAGATCCTAGGGGTCTAAACAGCTTAATTCCAGCATTTACGTTGTTAGTTTACTTATGGTTTAGTCCTTAGCTTGTTAAATGTTTTAATCCAGTAGAACTATGCACTATTCAGTTTGTCCAGTTTGGGACGCATATAGGTTAATGTTAGAATGTTTTTCATGTATCTAGAACCTATGTCTGTGAGTTGTGGTACGTTCCAGTGCCTGAAAGTTTTGAAATCAGGAACTCGATTCAGCAGAGTTGGATCGATCTGCCGACCGATCCGTTGCAGTATCGAGGTCTGGATCGGTCGGTACCGATCCGATCTGATATGCTCTTGTATGCTATCGATCGATCGTCCGACCAATCCGACATCGAAGCGAGGCCATCCCGGCGTCTCGGTGCTCGGATCGGTCGCAGACCGATCGAACACCGATCGGTCCGCACCGATCCAGGCATGTAATCGCGGCAGACACACGGATCGGTCTTCCGATCCGACCTCTGGATCGGTCCGAACCGATCCAGGCCTGAATCACGGCAAGTTTGATCGATCCGTGGATCGAACAGTAGCTAGCTGGGAAGTCAGCTTTGAGTTCTAGCCCAGATGGGAGGTCAAGTATCCTCCTTAGTACATATACCCCAACCGGAAAGGTCTTGAACCCTTCTTATAACAGCATGGGTGTACCAGTTGTCAGCTTAATAGAGTCAGTTAGTGAAATTTTATTTTACCCAGTTTCCGCACAGTACAGCACAGTAGTTTCAGTAGTGGAGGTAGCGATCCGGCTCACAGCTTAGTACCCAGGAGTCGGGTCGTTATAATATTCTAGAGATTTTTATAAATTTTTAGAGTATTTTTATGAAATTTTCAGAGTTCGTTTGGTATTTTTACCAAAAGAAAGAAGTTGTAAAAAATAAAGAGGTTCGAACCCGCGACCTCCGACCCGATCCAAGACTTAAGCGAAGCGCGATAGCCAAGCGCTCAAGCAGGTGTTTCATGATCAAAGTGATGGCGAAATAAATTTAAGTAATAATCGAAACCGAGAATACCCATTGGTATAAAAAGGAATCGGGTTATTTCCTCATGACCAAAACCCTCTCATCCTCTCCTCTCTCGCGTGCGACGGCGCTGCTCGGGCGAAAACGAAGCCGAAGCTAGGGCTTCGTCTCCGGCGGCCGGCCAAGGGGTAATTCCGTGAGCTCTTCACAGATTCGAGACTCTCTCGTCAAGGAGAACCCGTAGGCACGAAGAAGAGGCAGAGATTTCAAGCCTCTGAAACCCTAGAAGCTTCTCTTCTCGGCTGTAAGTTCAAGAACACATAGGTAAGTGCTCTCGCCTACAGTAGGAGTAGTTTTCGAATCTTTGTTTCCTTCTTTAGTTTGAGTTTTTCAATAGACAATGAATAGAAGTCTAATTCCAGTAAGTTTAGATTTTCTTTTGCAATTTATGGGGTACGAACAACCCCTTACCCTTAGCACGTTAGTTGAGTTCCTTGCTTCTTGATTGTGCATGTTAGTATTTCAATTTTTAGTTTTGTTACTGATTTAGGGAGCATGAACGGCCTGTGTTTTAAGTATACTATGTTGGTTTGCTTTGTTACTGCAATGAATAAGAACAGCTTTATTTGAACCATGCTGTTTAGACCTTTTCTGCTTTCCAATTAGCACGGACAGCCTCACCTACGCTCCAGCATGCAGTTTTAGATGTTCCTTTAGCATCCTAGTTTTCTTGTTTTTAGTTCGTGTTGAGTGATTGAGCATGAACAGATCACATATTTGAGTAGTTATAAGTAAGAAAAGACCAAGGATTCAATTTAATCCCAAATTCCAGAATTTTAGATCAAACATACACCAAGTGTTTGAAGAAATGCCGAGGCACTTCATTTTAGGAGTATTTAAAGATAATATGTATTTTATTTGAAAAGGCTAGTACCCGACTTTTGAGGTTGTCGTTAAATAAATCCAGGTGACCAATTCCGAGGTCTTGGCCCTGGTAAGACCAAGGTCTTTACCCTCGTAGGACTGGTGGCTCGCTACCTCAGTTCCTATTAGGGAGCGCGCAATGGTACTAAGCCTTGGCCCAAGAAATTATTATTTTGAAGTATAAGAGTATAAGTTTGGGAATAAATGAAATAAGCTTCATATAGGTTTAAAAACCAGCAAGTTTAGCTCTTTTATTCTAGCATGCGGTTTAGACTTTCTTACTGCTATTTGCAAGCATGAGCAGCCTTACATGTTTAGCATTTCAGTCTGTTTTGATTCCTATGTTAGCTTGACAGGTATGACCAGCCGGTCCTTTAGCTTTGCAGTATTGATTTCTTTGATTTTGGTTCCTTTGCTATTAGATGAGCATGAGTAGCTTTTCTTTTAAAGCATTCAGTTTCTAGATTCCCTTTTGTACACATGCATATCCGAGTTTTGCGAGTTAGATAGCGCTTACTAAGCATCCGCTTATAGTTGCATTTCCTCTTACTGCAGATAAAGGAAAAGGAAAGCTACAGTGAAGGAAGGTGACAAGGAGGTGTGGGATGGATGTGTGATGTCTGGACTATGGAAGCCTTGGGACCTTGCTAAAGAATTTATTAAGATTAATTCCTTATTTAAGTTGCTAAGAAAATTTTGGAATCGGATTTTCTATTTTGTGCTGCTAGGGGATTCATTGATTGGTTAACTATTTTCCTTATTGTTAGCTAAGGTTGCCTGGAAATTTTGATATGATACAGTCATTACACTTGAATTGCATGCATTAGTTGTTGTAAGTTACATGTTCTATTCTTATTTTCCAAAGCAGTTAAAGGGGGTTAAGTATTACTATCTTTAGAGTAAGCAATATCAGTTAAGTAGAATGAGTAGTTAAGTAGTGTCCACCCTTAAAGAGTAGTAGTAAGGAGGGTGGTCGTTACAGATATACATCTCCTCACAAAAAGTGGTGAATCCTCTGTAGGCTATCCAAACATCTTCGAATATTTTGACTTATACCCAATCATCCCGGGTCCACACCTCAATGAGGTGCTTGCTTAAGATGTCAAAGTATAAGTCTCCATGACCAAGATGACTTGTATACCTCAAGTCGAAAGAAACTTGCACTCGAGCTACAGTAAGAGCTTCACATACATATCCATATATATAGATAATCATATGAAGTCTTACAATGAGCCATTCTAATGAACTAATTACCATAACTTGTATCCACGTTTAACTCTCGACATCCCAATGTCTCCAGCTAGTGAGAAAACAGCTGCTTGATAAACCAAGGAGTATAACATCTGCTAGTTTTACAGAATTGATGATGTCCAAATGTATTAATTCAACGACTACAAAATTCTAATACGTTCATAATTACACATGTAGAGATAATCACTGGTTGTGATCCAATCGCAATTTCTCTCGTGCTATGAATTATATTACGGGCATTCAGTAAATGAGTTTAAGATAATCAAACATATAATATGCACTCAAATAGTGAATCTATATTTAGTAAAAAATGTAAGGAAATTATGTTAGAACATCTCTCAAAATCTAGCGACTATGCTCACCCCCAGCGCCCCTGCCAACCCATCCTAGGGCCAACACGGAGGAGGTAAATCGTGGGTGGCTATTAGACTTTGGAATAGTGATTAGCACATGAGGGAGGCATTACCTCGGCTATGTCAAGATTTGAACCCCAAAGCTCATGGCGGCAACACCTCATGCGCTAACCACTAGACCGCCCCGAGGGGACGGTTATGATCTAATCACATACTTAGATAGATGGCAATAGTAAGTCATGTTTAAGGTAGTGCATTAAATTTGATGAGTTAAAAAAATAATTTGGTGTTCTTGTCTAATTAAATCTTGGATTTCATTGCAGATAACTTTCATTATTTATTTTATGATTTTCTTAAGGTTGACTAGAAATTATAGTTGGTCTTGTAGTCTCCAAAATCACTTGTTTAATTAAGGAGATTTATTGGATTAATTATAATTTAATTAGAATTCAGATTTGTTTAATTAAAGAGATTTATTGGATTAATTATATTTTAATTAGAATTTAGATTTATTTAATTAAGAAGATTTATTGGATTAATTACAATTTAATTAGAATTTGGATTTATTAAGTAAATTGTTGAAAATAAAAGTTATATGATTTAGTAGGTATAAAAATTTATAAGACTCATAGATATAAATTTATATGATTTAGTATGTATAAAATTTATAAAACCCATGGATATAAATTTTTATTGATAGATGAAACACGTGAAGGAGTAAATGCTAAACTAGATGATGGAGGGATTGAGAGAGATATTTTACATAGAATACAAGAAGGATGATTGAAATAGAGGAGAGCATCGAGTGTTTTGTGTGACCGTAAAGTACCTCTTAAATTTAAAGGTAAGTTCTATAGAACCACAATTAGACCTGTTATATTATATGAAGCTGAATGTTGGGCTATGACTCGAGCACATGAGCGAAAGATGAGAGTTGCAGAGATGAGAATGTTAAGGTGGATGTGTGGATATACGAGGATGGACAAAATAAGAAATGAGGGCATTAGAGAGAAAGATGGAATTGCATCTATTGAGCAAAAGCTATGAGAGACACATTTAAGATGGTATAGACATGTGCTTAGATGACCAATAAATGCTCCAGTAAGGCGATATGAAACTATGATAAACATGCATATCAAATGAGGTAGAGGAAGACCAAAAAACACTTAGTTAGCAACAATAAAATAAGATAAAATTTATTTAAATATAGTTGATAATATCGTAGGAGATAGAGCACAATGGCGTAAAAGGATTCATACAGCCGACCCCACCTAGTGGAATCAAGCTTGGCTATTGTTGTTTATAAAATTTTATATAAATTAGTATATATAAAAATTTATACGACTTAGCATGTATAAAATTTATATAATTCTTGGATATAAATTTTTATTTTGTGTATAAAAATTTATATGACTTAGTATATAAGTCTATATAAAATATTTATAAGACTAGGTATGTATAAAATTTATATAACCCATAGATATAAATTTTATTATATATAAAAAAATTATAAGACTAGGTATGTATACAATTTATAAAACCCATGGATATAAATATTATTCAATATGTATAAAAGTTATCTATAAAATTTTTTAGATAACTTTCCTTAAATTCTTTATGTAGTAATTTTGGTATAAGGACTAGATCCATTATTTATTCTTAAAAATTTTAAGATGAATTCCTTAAAAAGAAATATCCAAAAGCCTCATCAAATAGGCATAATTGGTTAAAAAATTTCTTTTTGTAATTGAATGATTCCCATAGGGATTGGATACATAACCCCTATAAAAACCCATAGGAAAGGGTTTGTTGAGGAGTTTTCCACTGACCCTAAGCTCCATCTTCCCCCATTATTTTCTTCCACAGGTTCTAGAGCTCCAAGCAAAGGCAAAGAAAAGAGAGTGGGTAGCTAAAAATTGAAGGCATGTTCTCTACTTTGCTTAATGCTTTAGTTAGTTTCTATAACTTATGGAAATTCGGATTTTATAGCTTCTCCTTATGTTCTTTTTGTATTTTAAAAAGATGGCACCATGGTTTAGGCTCATTTCTCATCTCTACTTGAAAGTTACCAAGTTTTGATTATCTAACTAGGTGGTTGTATGGTTTATGAATTTCGGATCATGTAGAGGATATGCACATCACTATTTTAGAGTTGTTCATGTTAATGTTACCTTACAAATTGCTTCATGTTTTTAGTTGTTTTCCCTTAGAAGATAGGAAACCTTTTTTATGCTAAAATTGAATTGTAGAATTTGTAAGTTTCAGATATTATATGGTTTAGTTTTAACCACTATTTTAGGGGTTTAATCATCATGGTATTTGCACTACAATTGCTTCATGTTTTCTATTTGGTTTCCATTAGAAATTAGAGAACTTTGTATCCTCAAATTATAGTGTAGAATTTCCAAGTTTCGGATTCTATAGGGTTTAGTTTTAATCACTATTTTTAAGGATTTAATCATCATGGTTTTTGCACTACAATTGCTTCATGTTTTCTATTTGGTTTCCATTAAAAATTAGAGAACTTTGTATGTCAAATTATAGTGTGAACTTCCAAGTTTTGGATTCTATAGGAGTGGTTTAAAACACTATTTTTAGGGGTCATTTATTCGGATGTTAAACTACATTTGGTTCCATGCTTCTAGTTGTTTCCCCTTAGAATATAGAAGGCCTTTTTGTGCTCAATTTGATTTGTAGAACTCGTAAGTTTCAAATTTTATAGAGGAGGATTTAATCACTGTTATTAAGGGGGCTATTCATCATGATGTTGCACTATTATTTGCTTCATGTGTTTACCATTTGTTTACCCTTAGAAGTTAGAAAACTTTTCATGCTCACATGGATTTGTAGAACTTGTAAGTTTCAGATTTTTGAGGGGATAGTTCCTCACTGATTTTAAGGGGTTTATAATCATGTTTTTCTCTACAATTATGGTTAGGTTCTTCTACTTGTTTCCAATTAAGAGTTAGCTATTTTCTTGTTGTTGCAAATGGTTGAAAAAGTTGTATAATGGGAATAGGAGGAAGTTAGTTATTCACCACATTAGGGAGTATAATTATGTTATCTCTTTTCCATCATACTAGCCTCTTAGACATGTAGACAACTAGAGGTTAGTTAATTTCATGTTGCTCTTAGTTGTGTGCATGAATTTTATATTTTAGCTATTATAGGAACATGTATGTTTGTGTTCATATGGTTATGTTTATGTTATTCATGCTCATGCTATGTTGATACACAAGACTATGTTTATGCTTATATTGTGAATTTGTCTGCTTATGTTTAGATTTACAATTATGCACATGCTTAAGTAGTGATCAAGCTATGATCCGGGCAAACCCGAGAAGCTTACTGAGTGTGACCAATGACCCTAGTTTGGGAGCTCACCAAGTCCTACGTGGTGGTGTGTGGCCGATGACCCCAGTCTGGGAGCTCACCAAATCCTATGTAATGAAGTGTGGTCGGTGACCATAGCCCAAGAGCTCACCATATCCTATATGGTTGAGTGCGACTGGTGACCCTAGCCCAGGAGCTCACTAACCCTACATGGCTTATGACATGCGGGTCTGCTTATGTGGCCCTACGTTTATGATTATGCTTATGTTCAAGTTATGTTCATGATAGGTTCATATATGATTATGTTTATGCTCGTCCCTAGTATGTATGTTTATGCCATGCAAGTATACTTATACCTATGCTTATATACATGCTTATGTTTATGTTTATTCTCATGCTTAAGCTTAATTACCTACTTATGCTTACGTTATGCTCCCATGCTTATGTTGGCACCTATGTTTATATTCATGCCTATGATATGCAATAGTCATGTCCTAAGTTACCTAACATGTGTTTTCCTTAGTACACCAAATTATAGGTGCTAACTATTGCATAACATGATTTTGAATATGCTGAGTCTCTAGACTCATATTTTAACTATTTTAGGTAATGAGATGAATGAGGCAGGAGGTAATGACCAGTGAGCCAGCTCGGGACAATAGCAGTACAACTCGAAGACCTTTCTAGTTTATATTTCTATATAATTTAGTAGTTTATTTGTTTGCAAATAAATTCAGGAACTTATGATAAGAATTCAGTATTTCCTTTCATATCGACTGTGTGGATTTAAGTTTATATGTGTGAATTATTATAAAAGGAAATGTAAATAAAAAAATTAGGGACGTTACAGGTCTCCTAACTGATATGTTCCAAGACTATAGTTTAAGTTGGCATAACATTTTTCATATAATGATTGGTTTGCTGGACTTTTTGTTGTCACTTTGATTAGATATTTTAGTGTCAGAACTCTGTCTTTCTAACTAATTACTTGGACTGAACTGATTTTCTTAACATATACAAAAGTTTCATTAATAATATGTTGATTGTTCAACTCTAATTTTTTTATCCTTATATTTTATTGTTGTTATTTAAATGTTCTACCTTTTGGAAATAATGTGGAGAAAAAATTACATAGTCATGGAATAAATTATGTTATGAAACATCATAATCTTATACTAGATTTAAACAATAACACGAAGAGATTATTTATTCTTATAATTATAATAACATTAATCCTACTCTACTCCCTTTTCTTTTGAATTAAGAAGAACCTCTTTAATTGATATTTATAGAATCTTTATCTCTTCTTGCAAAAGACTAAGGATAATAAAAGGATTTGAAGCAAGAGCCATATCAAGGAGGATCACTTGAGCTATTTTACTACAAAAAATTATCTAAGATACTTGAAAAATCTAGATAACTTGATTTTTTATGAATGATATGGAGAACTATGCTCTTTATAGCCAATAAAATAGCAAACATGATTGATTTGTTGTGGATCTTGAAGAGAAATATTCATAATATTTTTTTTTTATTATTGTCTACATAATTGTTATTAATGTATATAGTTATCATTATTTTTTTAAAATTATTGTACTCTTCTGGTGTGTTGTTATAATGTGTGCTGTTGTAAAACTCAATAAAACTGCTGTTGCTATTTTATGGTATAACAATTGTAAATTGATACTAGTATGATAATTAATTTTTATTAGATTATTGTTGTTGTTGAAATATTATAGTTACTAGTTTGTTTGTTGTAAATTATTATTTGGTATATTATAAAATGATCTTGTACTTGTATTTAAAAATATTATTATTTTAATATATATTGATAATGAAATTATTGATGAGATTTTATCAACGACTTTTTCTATAAAATGATATTGAGTATGATATATTAAGGAATGAATTTGTGTTATTAGTTTTGAAAATAGTGGCTCTCAATTTGGTGTATTGCATTTATGGTTAAGGATATGACTATAGTCAAGAGAACTAGATGAACACATAGATCCTGGTTTCATATCATTCCGAGTTCTCTAGGTCCATTAGTTAGGGCATCCACAGTGGTCAGAACCCATTGAGAGCTCCTTTGTTACCACGTCTGCGCCACATCAAAAATTAAAAACCTCATATCTCTTTCCACTATCAAAAAAATCTCTCAACAACTTCTTCATGGGTCCCACACTTTTCACTATATATAATTTTTATTTCTCTTCCATATTTTACATTATACACCATTAAATTTTTATAAAAATTTAAATTTATAAATTGTTAACATGAAACTTCATGATCCCATATTTTTTAAATCTCTAAATCATATATATTTTTTTCCTAATTTAAAACTAATTTCTAATTAAAAAAATAAAAAAATGATGAAGAAGCGGTTCCATACAGATGGAACCGCTTCTAGATGGAACCGCTTCTTGGCAATGGGAAAAAAGCTCCCTCCCACTATGGGAGGGAGCTTCTTCCATTTTGCCACGTCTGCAGTGGGAGCTCCTTCGGAGCTCCCACTGTGGATGCTCTTACTTTTGGGACAAAATCAATTGATGAACCTATGACATTTAAAATAAAAAATTTATCAAATTAAAGCTCATTCAGAGATCTTCGATTTGATATATTATGTGTCTCATAGTTTAACTCAAATCAAAAGTTATTGCCTCTCAATGTTATAACTTGTAGTTATAATAGCTACAATTTCTTAGCTACTACAATATATTGTTGATCTTCATAACACTAGCAGCAACGTGTTGCTGATCTTCAGAGGACCAGCAACAATGTATTATTATTCTTTAGAATATCAGCAACAACATGTTGTTGGCATTTAGAAGATTAGCAACAAAGACTAGCAATAACGTGTTGAACCGTAAACTTTGAGATGTCATAATTTTTTATTTAGTTTGAATCATGAAACACACAATATATCAAATTGAAATTCATTAAGAGACCTTGGATTGATATATTATGTGTCATATTTAACCTGAATCAAAAGTTATGACCTCTCAAAATTTATAATGTGTTGCTGATAAATATACAATATCTCAATTCAAAATTCGTTCAAATATCTTTGATTTGATATATTGTGCTTTTTGTAAATTAACTTGAGTCAAAAGTTATAGTCTCTCAAATTTTACCAAGCATACACGTTGTAGCAGTTATGAAATTGTAGTTGCTACAACTATAAGTTCAACTTTAAGAGATCATAACTTTTGACTCGGGTTGATCCACAAGATGCACAATATATCAAATTGAAGATATTTGAACGAGTTTCAATTTGATATATTATGCATTTCATGATTCAAACTGTATCAAAAGTTATGACCTTTTAAAATTTACAACGTGCAATGTGTTGCAGATCCTACCTAATATGATTCCATATCATGCCTATGTTGGGCTAATCTTAGAGTATCACGTTTAAACTTTGAAACGTCATAATTTTTAATTTGGGTTGAACTATAGGACATATAATATATCAAATCTAAGATCTCCTAATGAACTTTGATTTGATATATTGTATATTTTATGATTTAACCCGAATAAAAAATTATAACATTTAAAAGTTTATGGTTCAACACTTTATTATTGGTCTTTGTTGCTGATCTTCTAAAGACCAACAACACGTTGTTGCTGATCTTCTAAAGAACAACATGTTTTTGCTGGTCCTCTAAAGTTCCGCAACACATTGTAGTAGCTAATAAATTATATATGCTATAACCACAAGTTATAACTTTAAAAGGTCATAACTTTTGATTTAGGTTGAATTATAGGACACACAATATATCAAATCAAAAATCTCTTAATGAACTTTGATTTGATAAAAACTTTATTTCCTAGATTTATCAGCCGATTTCATTCCAAAAGTAATTTATAGACCTAGAAAACTCAGAATGATATAAAATCAAAATCTATATACTCATTTAGTTCTCTCAACTATATTTGTATCCTTAACCATAGATGCAATATACCATATTAAGAACAATTTTTTTTTAAACACCAACAATATAAATTCATTAGTTAATATGTTATACTCAATATCATGTTATAGAAAAAGTCATCTGATAAAATCTTATTAATCATTTCATTACCAATATATATTAAAATACTAAAGTTTTTAAATGCAAGTACAAAATCATTTTATAATATACCAAATAATAATTTACAACAAACAAACTAATAACTAAAATATTTCAACAATAATAATAATCTAATAAAAAAATAATTATCACACTTACATCAATTTACAATTGTTATACCATAAAATAACAACAATTGTTTTATTGAATTTTATAACAACAACAAGCATTACAATAACACACAAGAAGAGCACAATAATTTAGAAAAAAAATAACAATTAGCTATATACATCAATAATAATTATGTAGACAATAATAATAATAATAAAATATTATGAATATTTCTCTTCAAGCCATAACAAATCAGTTATGTTTGTGATTTTATTAGTTAAGAAGAGCCAAGTTCTCGATATCATCCAACAAAAAAAAAAATCAAATTCTCTAGTGTTAGAGTGGTGGGGACGACGAGGAGAGCTGACTGTTGCATCTCCAACTCGTTCAACTACTAATCACAGTCCATCTCAATGATAAGGGAAACTACGAGGGTGAGAAAAATGATGTCAGCAATCCACGTGCCTTTTTTGGTGTTACGAAGGTGCTTCTTGTTCACGGTGGTAGCCTTGGCGGCGGCGGCCCTACCTCGTGTGACAATTGTAGACTCCTAGACAAAGCTCAACATGCGGGAGAACAAGCCATCAGCCCACTCTATAAGCGAACTCTTCGACGGAGATAAAAGAGGAGATTAGGTTGTTTTTGGAGTGATTTGGAGTTTTCTTATAAATAATAAAAGAATGGAGATGATTATTTGGTCTGTAATTCTGGGTTCCTTTAGCAATTTATACGTCAGATTACGGCTAGAATCCAGTCAAAATTTATTATGATCTTCCTTGGATTCACCTTTCTAATTGGGTTATAATTTGGGTCAAGCCACACAACCGAAGGCCATTGGCACCACACAATCCGTCCAACCACTAAATTCCTGTCATCTGATTCGACTCAAATTATAACATAATTAGAAAAATAAACTTAAAAAAAATCGTAACTAATTAAAAATTAGATTCCAGCCGCTACCTATATGGAAAAGATTGCGAATCAGAAGATGGGTATGTTTTTTAAGGTAATATGTAAAATTAGCTATGTTATTCGGTAAATCGACAAAAATATTTAATAAAATAATTACAATTTTATTTTTAAAGTTGAATTTGACGGCCATTAAATCCGTGTGGGACGGTGAGCCAATAACTAATTTGTATTTGACCAGACGGAGGGATCGCGGTGGCCCGGTCGGTGCGGCTATCAACCACGTTTTTTTTGGTCCTTTCTTTCTCTGTTTTGACGAAACGGTGTTATTACTTTGGGAAAAGCGAGTTTGGCGTTTGACCACAAAAAAAAAAAAAAAAAATCACGGCTAGGATTGTGTTATTGCATCTGAACATAAGAAAATTTTCTCTTAGAGAAGGAATTACCAGAAAAAGATAATGCGACATTGTAATATATAAAAGTTATGTTAATATTTAAAACTAGCGTAATTTTATTTAAAATTTGTGTAATCTTCTTGATAAAAATTTAACATTTATTGGAATATTATCTATGTCCGTCATGAAGTCTGGGTTCGAATCCCGATAAAATTAAAATAAATACCTCCCTTATATACTAGTCATTATTCCAAAGGTGAATAGTCGTCCGTGATTTATTTTTTCCGTGTTGATTCTGAGACGGATTGACAGAGATACTGATGAACATATTCATCTTTTATCACCATTAGTTAAAAAATTAATACAGCATTATGTAATATTGGCCTCAGTAAAAAAACAAAGCATTTTTTTTAAATCTTTATCGTCTGATGAATATATCATTGTTCACAACAATATTTACAAACTCGAGACATTTAGACCAAAGAAAATTTAAATATATGTGTTTGCTGAGTTGATTTAATGTCACATGACTATTACATCAGGCCAACTTTTAAGCGTGAATTGTGTGCTCTGGAATTACTCGATAGGTGAAAAAAGGGAAAGATCATCTATATCTAGGATTAGTTGACCAAAGATCGGGCACCTACGTTATCAAGAAAAAATTCTGATAACTTTTATGTATGACATTGTTGGAAGGCGTTAAACTTAGTTGCTCTTATTCTAAATAGGTAATTGCATAATGTGGGAATACCTCGTATTCAACGACTAAAAAGAAAAACTTACATGGTAACTTGAGTGCATCTTAAACTCGTTCTCCAAAAGTTAGATTTCTCAGAGAATGGAAGTGCATATAAATTATATAACTATTGGTTGGTCCCTAATAAGATTGGCCAATTTTAGATATCTACTTATTTTAATGGTGATATACGTAGGATTACACCCTCCCATCCGACATAGACATTGTCTCAACCAACTCAATAGAAATGTGATCGTCATGTTAGCTCACTCTCTTTGAGAACATCCTCGCCCGAGAATATTTACTCTCTATGTACTCTCTTTAAGAACGGTTAAAAATTATAAATGAAAAAATAATTTAAAAAATTTAAATGCCTTTTGAATGATTAAAAAGGTGCATCTAATGAAGAGGTAGTATGCCTCTTAAAAAAGGATGCGATCTACATCATTCATTTTGAAATGGATGGATGAGATCTAATTGAACCAAGGTTCTTATACCCTTTCATATGTATAAATAAAGTCCCTCACATATTCATTCATTCACTCACTTCCTTCTAAGTAAAGCAAGCATTGCATTCTTGCATTGGAGAGTTCAAGAAGCTTCCTCGGTTCAGAGGTCTTACGATTTGTAGTGCTGCTATCACAAGATAAAAATCGTTGTATCTTGGGAGACGATTGTCGTATTCTGTGAGCACCGTGTGCGGGCAAATTCATTTTAAAGAGATAGAGTCTAACTCTAGCATCAACTTAATCGAAAACGGTGGTATACCATCAGTCTACCTGCACTCAGTTTGCATCAGCAATAAATGACCCAATATTTTTAAGACGAACTTTCTTCGTGCAAACTGATGGCTGGAATCAACAACGTTTCAACCGCCGTTCCAACCACAGAGAAGTCGGAAAAGTTCAACGGAGCCGCCTTCAAAAGATGGCAGTAGAAGATGTTGTTCTACCTGACAACATTAAACCTCGTATGGTTTTTGCATGAAGACCCGCCAGCCACTATGGAAGGTAATTCCGAAAGTAAGGCTGCATGCGATGTGTGATCGCATGGAGATTTCCTGTGCCATAACTACGTTCTCAATGCATTGGACAATGCATTGTATAACGTGTATTGTTCAATAGAGACGGCAAAATCTCTATGGGAGTCACTTGAAAAGAAATACAAAATCGAAAGCGCCGGGTTGAAGAAATTCATCGTCGGCAGGTTTCTGGATTTCAAAATGCTGGATTCCAAGAGCGTAACATCTCAAGCCCAAGGCATGCAACTGATAATGCATGATCTGGGTGTCGAAGGCATGAAGCTGAACGAGTCGTTCAAAGTAGCCGCGGTAATCGAGAAACTCTCTTCATCGTGGAAGGATTTCAAAATTTACCTAAAGCACAAGCAAAAGGAGATGGGCTTGAAGACCTAATCTTGAGGCTATAAATAGAGGAAGATAATCGAAAGATGTCCGACTCTAGATGAACGAAGCGGGCATTCAATGAGATGTCCAACCTGGCTAAGCCAAAAGCCAAAAGCCGAAGCAATCTAAAAAGAATGCTCAAGGCAAGAAATTCAAGGGCACATGCTACAACTACGGAAAGTCAGGACATATTCCCAAGGATTACAGACATCCGAAGAAACCAACCAAGAGTCAGAAGGATGCTGCGAACCAAGTCATAACTTCTGACGATATGGAATTGGATCTCACTGCGGTCGTGTTTGAAGCTAACATGGTGGTGGATAACCCGAAGCAGTGGTGGATCGATATTGGAGCAACCCGTCATATTTATTCTGATAAGGTGATGTTCTCCAAGTAAACTCCGATAAATGGAAGAAAGCTCTATATGGGTAATTCCATGACATCCTCGATTGTCGGACTCGAGAAAGTTTTTTGAAAATGACGTCTGGGAAAGGGCTAACGCTCATTGATGTGCTCCATGTTCCCGACATCAGGAAAAACCTAGTTTCTGGATCAGCACTTGTTAAGGCTGATTTCAGACTAGTATTTCAGTCAAACAACTTTGTACTTATGAAAAATGGTATATTCATAAGTAAAGGGTACTTAGAACAGAGTCTGCTCAAAATGGTTGTAATGAATGTACACCGTGAATTTGATGGTAATAAAATAAAAACTTCCAGCTATGTTGTTGAGTGTTTTAATTTGTGGCATGATCGACTTGGGCATGTCAATAATAATATTCTGAAACGTCTCATCAAGTTAAATTTATTACCAAACGTCAATGTTGATGAAACACACAAATGTGAAGTGTGTGTGGAAGCAAAAATGACAAAACTACCTTTTCATTCGATGGAAAGGTCAACAACTCCTCTAGAGTTAATACATAGTGATCTATGTGACTTAAAATTCGTGCATACTAGAGGAGGTAAAAAGTATTTTATTACTTTTATCGATGACTGCACGAGATTCTGTTATGTCTTTCTTTTAAGAAGTAAAGATGAAGCTTTAGAAGCTTTCAGAACCTATAAAACAAAAGTTGAAAATCAACTTGATAAACGAATTAAAATAATTCGTAGCGATAGAGAAGGAGAATATGATGCACCGTTTGATAAGTTTTGTTCAGAATTTGGCATTATCCATCAACAACGGCGCCTTACTCGCCTCAATAAAATGGTGTTGTTGAACGTAAAAATCGGACACTAAAAGAAATGATGAATGCCTTGTTGATAAATTTAGGCTTACCCTAGAACTTGTGGGGGGAAGCTATACTATCAGCAAACCACATTCTCAACAAAATTCCTCACAAGAAAAATGATAAAATACCATATGAACTATGGAAAGGCCGCGAGCCATCGTACAAATACCTAAAGGTATGGGGATGCTTAGCAAAGGTCGAAGTACCTAAGTCAAAGAAATTAAAGATCGGACCTAAAACGTTCGATGTGATATTTGTCGGATATGTCCATAACAGTAGTGCATATTGATTCATAGTTCACAAGTCAGATATTCCTGATATTCATGTGGGAATAACCATAGAATCTCGGAATGCGATATTCTTTGAAAACATATTCCCAAATAAGAAAGGAAATGTTCCAAGTGATAACAACGGAAGTTCTAACGAAAATGACGTTTCTGAACTTAGTTATCGTAAAAGGACTATTGACAATCAAAGCGAAAAGTCACGTCGGAGCAAACAAGCTAGAGTTAAGAAATCGTTCGGGCCAGACTTCATGACTTTTATGTCGGAAATGAATCCAAGAACATTAAGCAAAGCTCTCTCTAGTCCCGACACCCCAATATGGAAAGAAGCCGTCAATAGTGAAATCAAGTCCATCATGAATAACCATACTTGGGAACTAGTAGACCTTCCTTCTGATACCAAACTATTAGGTTGTAAGTGTATACTAAAACGCAAGTATAAAGTTGATGGATCAATTGACAAGTATAAGGCCAGACTTGTAGCCAAAGGGTACAAGCAAAAGGAATGTCTTGACTACTTTGATACCTACTCATCGGTGACAAGGATTACATCCATACGAGTGTTGATAGCCATCGCAGCACTGTATGACCTTGAAATACACCGAATGGATGTTAAGACTGCGTTCTTAAATGGTGAGTTAGAAGAAGAAATCTATATGGAGAAACCCGAGGGGTTCGTAGCTCCAGGAAAAAAGGAAAAGGTGTGTCAACTTCTTAAGTCGTTGTACAAACTTAAACAAGCGCCTAAACAATGACACAAAAATTTTTACAAAATAACGTTGTCAAACGAATTCAAAAATAAATGAATATGACAAATGCATTTATGTCAAAAACACACCTGAATGTCATATAATGATCTATCTATATGTAGACGACATGCTTATAATGGGCAGTAATCATGAGGTAATCATGAGTACAAAGAAAATGTTGACCAAGAATTTCGATATGAAAGACATGAGTCTAGGAGATGTTATATTGGGAATTAAAATTCTTAGGACATCTGATGGGATAGTTTTGACACAATCCCATTATGTAGAGTTAATATTGAAAAGGTTTAATGTGAACGATCTCTCTACAGTAAAAACACCTATAGATCTAAGTCAACACTTAGCAAAAAATCATGGTGAGCCCATATCGCAATTGGAATATTCTCGGATAATAGGCAGCTTGATGTATCTCACAAACTACACACATCCGGATATTGCCTGTACGGTCAACAAGCTGAGTCATTTTACGAGTAATCCAAAAGACACCCATTGGAAAGCATTGATGCGAGTTCTTAGATATTTGGAATATACTATGAACTATGAATTATATTACGGAAAGTATCCCGCTGTCTTAGAGGGATATTGTGATGCTAATTGGATATCAAATACAAAAGATTTCAAATCCACTAGTGGGTATGTATTCACAATCGGTGGAGGAGCGGTATCTTGGAAATCCACAAAGCAGACATGCATAGCTCGGTCAACTATGGAATCCGAGTTTATAGCATTAGACAAAGAAGCTGAAGAAGTTGAATGGCTGCGAAATTTCTTAGAAGATATTCCGAGCTGGACGAAACCTGTGCCTGACGTACTTATACACTGCGATAGTCAATCGGTGATTGTAAAGGCACAGAGTAGTATGTATAATGGTAAGTCTCGACATATACGTCGTAGACACAAGATCATTAGACAATTGATCTCGAACGGAGTGATTGCAATCAACTATGTCAAGTCCAAAGATAATTTGGCAGATTCTCTTACGAAGGGGCTAAGTCGAGATCAATGTTGGGTTCTTCGGGCCGCGAAAACCGCTTTTCGCGTCGCGGAAACCCCGAATCGCCCAAGCCACGGATCTCGTGCAAGGAAAACCAAACGAAAAATACGAGTACGAGTTTCATAATTTTAGATCTACTCCTAGATCTATATGTTAAGAGTTTACCCTTGAAGCGTGCCCTTCGTTTAGTCCCGCTCGTCCAAGGAAGCGTTGGATCTCGAGAGTGTCAATGTAGACACTCCTCTAGTGATATCCACACGAACAAGGAGTGGTCTTCTACCACTCAAAGATGGAGAAGAGAGCCCCAAGTGTGCTAGCACTTTTCTAGAGCTCTCGGATGGGAACAAAAAGGAGAAAAGAGAGAAATAGAAGAGAGAATCACATACACTCCTTTAGTACCCTCCTTTATGACCTTCACTTTCCCTTGTGCTCTTGGAAACAACTCAACATCTTCTCCTCACCATGATAGCCACGACCACAGCAACTCAAGAGGAGAGGAGAACCCAAGGAAGAAGAAGGAATAATGACACCACATCAATACCCAAAACAAAAACCTCCACACCATCTAATGTGTGGCCGGCCACACCATAAAGCCCCTCATTAATGTGGTCGGCCACATTAAAACCAATTGGATGTGTAACCTCCAATGAGGTGGCATACCATTATGAGGTGGTGATGTGGCTAATGATGTGGCTAGGTTGGTCATGCCAAGTAGGATGAGTCAACCTTCATGATGATGTGGCAAGACATCAAGTCAAACTTGATGTTTCAACTTCCATTTGGTCAAGTCAAACTTGACCAATTCTCTTCCTTGTTGAGTTAAATCCAACCTTTGATTCAAGTCAATTTTAATTTAATGAATCTAATTCATTAATATAAATTGACCCAATGAATCAAATTTAAATTAGACTCATTCAACATTTGAATCTAATTGAGTCTAACTCAATAAGTCTAATTTTGAATCCAATCTTTGGTGCATCATATGAACCTAATCCAATTGGTTCATCATATGAACCTAATCTCCATCCACATGTTCTTTGTGTGTGACCCAATAGGTTCTTGTAACGTTGGCAAAGTTTCTAAACTCTTTTAGAAACATAAGAAATGAGCGGCATCTAGCAATACATCATTGCTACCCAAGTTACAAGAAATGTTAAGATCCAACATCACCTTGTGACTACTAATTGTGACTCCTCACAATATGTGACATTGTCCTTTTATCCTAGACATCTAGATTGATCAATATGAGGCATAGACCGTGTCATCCTCTAATCAATCTAAATCTTGAACTCCAAGTAGACTCACTCGATCAAATGAGCTCAACATCTAATGTTGACTCATTTGGGCATGGTCATGCACTTAGTGGTCTCACTCTATCAAGAATATTGATGTCGCTCCCGTCATATGAGAGGGATAGATCCCATCTACATCACTCACATCCCTCTGCATAATTTGTTACATACCCGGTAATCGCCTTTATAGTCCACCCAGTTACGGGTGACGTTTGACGAAACCAAAGTACATAACTCCTTATGTAGGGATCCATGGTGACTTCAGGTCAAATGACTAATAGTCATACTAATAGCCACATGAGAAAGTATATGACACTCATATAACGATCCATGATACTTTCTCATGGCGGGTCATTCAGTATACATTCTCTAATGCATACCCATGTGTCAGCTTGATATCTCTATATCCATGACTTGTGAGATCAAGTCATCGAGCTGACCTACATGCTAGTCTTATTGCATTAACATTGTCCCTGAATGTTAATACTCGACTAGGAATGATTTAGAGTAGTGTTCCCTATATCATCTCACTGTCGATTCAACTAATCGATTGATATAGGTATGAACGTTCTACTCAAGGACGTTACTATACTTATTTTATCTGACACTAATACAAATAAGCATAATAACCAAAAACCAATGCCTTTATTAAGAATATGATATACATGAGTCCATACAATCATCAAATGATTGGCTCTAGGGCTCTAACTAACAATCTCCCACTAGCACTAGTGCCAATCAGTATAGGCTCTAAGGCCTAAAGACCTAGTGTGACCATCATGCTTCCTCTGTGCCAAAGCCTTGGTCAAGGGATCTGCGATGTTAGCCTCTATAGGTACTCTGCAAATCTTCACATCTCCTCTATCGATAATCTCTCGAATGAGATGGAAGCGCCGTAGTATATGCTTGGTCCGCTGGTGTTCCTTCGCCCGTGCTATAGCTCCATTGTTGTCACAATAGAGCTCAATGGGGTCAACAATGCGAGAACCACCCCAAGTTCGGTGATGAACTTGCGGATCCAAACGCCTACTTTGCTGCCTCGATGCAACAATGTACTCGTCTTCTGTTGTAGAATCGAACTCTTCCAGCTGACAACGCCACCATTAATGCAAAATACGAACCCGACTGCGATCTATAGTCATCCTGGTCGGTCTGGAAGCTAGCATCACTGTAACCCTTTATAGTTAGCTCATCATTGTCTCCATATATCAAGAAATATTCTTTAGTCCTTCTTAAGTACTTAAGAATATTCTTGACCGCTATCCAGTGACTTTCACCGACTGGTATCCGCTCGTCATGCTCAAAGCATACGAGACATCGGGTCAAGTACATAGCATGGCGTATATGATCGATCCTATGGGTGAGGCATAAGGGATCTGATCCATGCGATCTCTCTCCTCTCTAGAAGAGGGACTTTGAGTCTTCGAAGACTCACGCCATGTGACATCGGCAGAAATCCCTTCTTGTGCATGGGAAACCGAAGGAGTACCTTGTCAATATATGTACTCGACTTAGGCCAAGCAATCTCTTAGATCTATCTCTATAGATCATATCCCTAGAATGCGGGATGCCTCACCTAAATCCTTCATTGAGAAGCAACTCCCTAGCCAGGTCTTGACAGACTGAAGCATAGGGATGTCCTTCCCAATGAGTAGTATGTCATCCACATACAATATGAGGAAGACAACTATATCCCCTACAACCTTCTTGTAGACACAAGGTTCATCTTCGTTCTTGATGAAACCAAACTGTTTGATCGCATCATCAAATCGAAGATTCCAGCTCCGAGAAGCTTGCTTTAGTCCATAAATGGACATATGCAGCTTGCATACTCTACTAGTATGTTGTGGATCTACAAAACCCTCAGGTTGTGTCATGTACACATCCTCGAGTAGGTTTCCATTCAGAAACGCAGTTTTGACATCCATCTGCCATATCTCATAGTCATGGTAGGCTGCAATAGCAAGCATGATCCGAATAGACTTAAACATCGCTACTGGAGAAAAGGTTTCATCATAGTCAATACCATGAATCTGCTTAAAACCTTTAGCTACTAAGCAACCCTTATAAATAAGTCCATCCATGTCAGTCTTTCTCTTAAAGACCCACTTACACCCAATGGGTTTTACCCCTTCAGGTGGATCAACCAAAGTCCATACTTGGTTGGTGTACATGGACTCCATTTCGGATCTAATGGCCTCTAGCCATTTATCAGAATCTGGTCTCATCACAGCTTCCTGATAGGTGGTAGGCTCATCCTCTATGAGCATAACGTCATCATGGTCAGACAAGAGAAATGAATATCTCTCAGGCTGACGACGTACCCTATCAGACCTGCGAAGAGGTATGTCTACTTGAACTGGTTGTTGTTCCTCAACTCTTTGTGGAACAACATCATCCACAACACTTTGTGGTTCCAGTTCAACTTCCATCGAGGCATCAGTGCTATTGTTCGCATCTTGAACTTCTTCAAGATCGAACGCGCTCCCACTAGTCTTTCTAGAAACAAAGTCCCTTTCTAGAAAGAACCCAGTCTTTGCCACAACTACCTTGTGCTGACTAGGAATATAGAAGTAATATCCCTTAGTTTCCTTGGGATATCCGATGAAATAGCACTTGTCGGATTTGGGTCCTAATTTGTCTGAGACTTGACGTCGTACGTAAGCCTCACAACCCCAAATCCTCATGAAAGACACCTGGGCATCTCTCCCAGTCCATATCCTATATGGTGTCTTTATCACGGCCTTGGATGGAACTCGGTTGAGAATGAAAGCTGCCGTGTCTAGAGCATATCCCCATAGATATGTCGGAAGATCTGTGTGACTCATCATAGATCGTACCATATCTAATAAGGTACGATTCCTCCTTTCGGATACACCATTCCACTGTGGTGTTCCAGGAGGAGTGAGTTGAGATAAAATCTCACACTCAGCTAAGTAGTCACGAAACTCATGGCTTAAGTATTCACCACCTCGATCTGATCGAAGTATCTTAATACTCTTGCCAAGCTGGTTATGTACTTCATTCTTGAATTCTTTGAACTTTTCAAAAGATTCAGATTTATGTGTCATCAAATACACATAACCATATCTACTGAAGTCATCAGTAAATGTGATGAAGTACCTATAACCGCCTCTAGCAGCGACATTGAAAGGGCCACATACATCACTATGTATGAGTCCTAACAAATCAGTCGCTCTTTCACTGTGCCCACTAAAAGGAGTCTTGGTCATCTTGCCTCGTAGGCAAGACTCGCATATCTCATATGATTTAAAATCAAATGAGTCCAGCAAACCATCCTTATGGAGCTGGGATAAGCGCTTGTCATTTATATGACCTAAGCGACAGTGCCAGAGATAGGTGTAGTTTATATCGTTCGATTTGAACCTCTTGGTACTAACGTTATAGATAGGGCTCTCTAGATCTAGAATATAGAGTCCGTTTATCAGAGGTGCACTACAATAGAACATATCGTTTAAATAGATAGAACAATATTTGTTCTTTATTATAAACGAAAATCCTTTCTTGTCCAAACAAGAAACTGATATAATGTTCTTAGTCAATGCAGGCACATAACAAAATCGTCTAACTCTAGTATAAGCCCAGAGGGCAGAGATAGAAAATAAGTCCCTACAGCAACAGCAGCAACCCGTGCTCCATTGCCTACTCGTAGGTCTATCTCGCCCTTTGTCAATGCTCTGCTATTTCTCAGTGCTTGTACACTAGTACAAATGTGCGAAGCACATCCGGTATCGAATACCCACGACGAAGAAATAGAGAGGTTGACTTCTATAACATTTATACCTGAAGTAGAAATCTTATTTCTCTTCTTGTTAAGATCTTCCAGGTATCCTGTGAAGTTCCTCTTCCAGTGCCCTGCTTGTCCTTGATATAGTTGACAAAGATGTGCAACCATATCGTAAGCACCCATTAACTCATGTTGCTTCTGAAGCTCAGAGTTCATGGTCGCGAGTATTAGACATGACACATCTAATGCGTCATCTTGATGCTTCTTGTAAGCATCTTTGTCAGCTCGCGGGGCATTGGCAGGAGGAGCCTCCGGAATGGGCGTACAGTTTACGTTCCTGAGTGAGAACTATTCTCAGGTTCCTGTACCAGTCCAGGAAATTTGCTCCGTTGAGCTTGTCCTTCTTAAGGACAGATCGCAGGGAGAAAATGTTCGTATTCGACGTCATGACAATTCTACAACAGAAATAAATACAGAAATAAGTATCATATTCTTTAAAATCATTTAATTAGGCCTTTAATTAAATGATGCTCCCACTGAATTCTATAATTCTTGTGGGACAAGATCCACATCATACTAACCCTTGAGTTAGCTTTGGCTAATACGCCCAAGGCTTAGTATGATCGGTAGGTAACGATTACCAATTACATCTCTATGCAACTCTTGTTTATAGAATCAATATCCGCATTTATATTAGAACTCGAGTTAGCTTTGGCTAATACGCCCGAGAGTTAATATAGATGTGATATTGACCTATCTTTCCAACTATTGGAAGAATGCCTATAGTTGACTCGATCCAACCGAGTAACTATGAATACTCAATCTAATTGAGTTTGTATTCACCCATGCGTTGATAGGCGGGACCAAGATTGTCCCTCCGTACCCTACCAAGATAATATGTATTGCTCTGCTTTGGCAGATTCAACAATACATGTGATCGAGGTAGTGATAGGTATCACGACACGGTTAGGCATTAGAGTTGAGTCGATTGAGATCTAATCTAATCGAGAAGGGATGCATCTTGTGCACGACTTAGATCTAATCTAATCGCAAGGGTGCATCATGTGCACGACTTAGATCTAATCTAATCGTTAGGCACTAATTAATTAACTACTTATTAAATATGCATCACATACACAAACAATTAATTAATCTATTTGTGATTTAGTCATGGCCCTACTACGATCTTCTCAAGCCAATGAGAAGATCGATTGGTCAACCTAGGGTCAACAGCTTCTTCAAGCTACTCCCTTTGACCACCTTGTGTTGCTCGTGCCCGCCTCGGAACTCCCTCTCGTGTGGACCCTCCACCGCTCCAATTTGTACATTACAATTTGAAACTCGAGTTACATTCGAGTATAAATCTAATTTACAACAAGAAAATAAGAGAAGGCACGACGCGCAGGTCGCGAATATAATACAATACTCGCAAACACATAACGGCACACAGGCCGTATTAAGAATTACAACACAACCAATCATATTGGGCTTTGGGCCATGACTATCACAAATTAATATATAATTCAAAATTATATATTTTTCATAATTTTCTATAATTTTAAAATTAATTTTTACAATTTTTACGAATAAAATTTCCCGGCGGTCCCGTTTAGCGGTTTCGGGCGCAATCGCGGAACGGATCCCCTTGCGGGGCCCAGGGGCATCGCCCCTACCCGCGATCTAACCATCGCGAGGGTTCCTTTGCGATCCAACAGCGCCTAAACCCGCTGTCCCAAAACGATTTGGGTCAAGACATTGCCGTTTCGGAAAAATCTTCCCGGCGGGTTCGTTTTTAGCGATTTCGGGTGCGATCACGGAGCAAATCCCCTTGCGGGGTTAGGGGCAGTACCCCTACCCACGATCTAACCATCGTGAGTTGCTCCTTTGCGATCTAATGGCACCCAAGCCCGCTGTCCCAAATGGATTTGGGGCAAAACGAAGCCGGTTTTGAAAGATCTTTCCGGTAGCCGAAGCCTACAAGTGCCGAGACACTTGTGCTTCGCTTCTACGGAAAAATTACCCATAAAATCATAAAAAACTAATTTTTAAAGAAAATCACAGAAGGTTTTATTTTTTATAAAAAAATAAAAACAAACTCGTACAAGCCTTGCACGTGGCTCTGATACCACTGTTGGGTTCTTCGGGCCGCGAAAACCGCTTTTCGCGTCGCGGAAACCCCGAATCGCCCAAGCCACGGATCTCGTGCAAGGAAAACCAAACGAAAAATACGAGTACGAGTTTCATAATTTTAGATCTACTCCTAGATCTATATGTTAAGAGTTTACCCTTGAAGCGTGCCCTTCGTTTAGTCCCGCTCGTCCAAGGAAGCGTTGGATCTCGAGAGTGTCAATGTAGACACTCCTCTAGTGATATCCACACGAACAAGGAGTGGTCTTCTACCACTCAAAGATGGAGAAGAGAGCCCCAAGTGTGCTAGCACTTTTCTAGAGCTCTCGGATGGGAACAAAAAGGAGAAAAGAGAGAAATAGAAGAGAGAATCACATACACTCCTTTAGTACCCTCCTTTATGACCTTCACTTTCCCTTGTGCTCTTGGAAACAACTCAACATCTTCTCCTCACCATGATAGCCACGACCACAGCAACTCAAGAGGAGAGGAGAACCCAAGGAAGAAGAAGGAATAATGACACCACATCAATACCCAAAACAAAAACCTCCACACCATCTAATGTGTGGCCGGCCACACCATAAAGCCCCTCATTAATGTGGCCACATTAAAACCAATTGGATGTGTAACCTCCAATGAGGTGGCATACCATTATGAGGTGGTGATGTGGCTAATGATGTGGCTAGGTTGGTCATGCCAAGTAGGATGAGTCAACCTTCATGATGATGTGGCAAGACATCAAGTCAAACTTGATGTTTCAACTTCCATTTGGTCAAGTCAAACTTGACCAATTCTCTTCCTTGTTGAGTTAAATCCAACCTTTGATTCAAGTCAATTTTAATTTAATGAATCTAATTCATTAATATAAATTGACCCAATGAATCAAATTTAAATTAGACTCATTCAACATTTGAATCTAATTGAGTCTAACTCAATAAGTCTAATTTTGAATCCAATCTTTGGTGCATCATATGAACCTAATCCAATTGGTTCATCATATGAACCTAATCTCCATCCACATGTTCTTTGTGTGTGACCCAATAGGTTCTTGTAACGTTGGCAATGTTTCTAAACTCTTTTAGAAACATAAGCAATGAGCGGCATCTAGTAATACATCATTGCTACCCAAGTTACAAGAAATGTTAAGATCCAACATCATCTTGTGACTACTAATTGTGACTCCTCACAATATGTGACATTGTCCTTCTATCCTAGACATCTAGATTGATCAATATGAGGCATAGACCGTGTCATCCTCTAATCAATCTAAATCTTGAACTCCAAGTAGACTCACTCGATCAAATGAGCTCAACATCTAATGTTGACTCATTTGGGCATGGCCATGCACTTAGTGGTCTCACTCTATCAAGAATATTGATGTCGCTCCCGTCATATGGGAGGGATAGATCTCATCTACATCACTCACATCCCTCTGCATAATTTGTTACATACCCGGTAATCGCCTTTATAGTCCACCCAGTTACGGGTGACGTTTGACGAAACCAAAGTATATAACTCCTTATGTAGGGATCCATGGTGACTTCAGGTCAAAGGACTAATAGTCATACTAATAGCCACATGAGAAAGTATATGACACTCATATAACGATCCATGATACTTTCTCATGGCGGGTCATTCAGTATACATTCTCTAATGCATACCCATGTGTCAGCTTGATATCTCTATATCCATGACTTGTGAGATCAAGTCATCGAGCTGACCTACATGCTAGTCTTATTGCATTAACATTGTCCCTGAATGTTAATACTCGACTAGGAATGATTTAGAGTAGTGTTCCCTATATCATCTCACTATTGATTCAACTAATCGATTGATATAGGTATGAACGTTCTACTCAAGGACGTTACTATACTTATTTTATCTGACACTAATACAAATAAGCATAATAACCAAAAACCAATGCCTTTATTAAGAATATGATATACATGAGTCCATACAATCATCAAATGATTGGCTCTAGGGCTCTAACTAACAATCAAGTATACTGCTCATCGAGAGGAATGAGATTAAAAATCTACAACTAAAAATGACTGTAGCAGTAACCCAACCTTGTTGACGGAGATCCCAAGATCTTGGTTCAATCGGACAACGAAGTTACAGAAATTGTGTTACAGCACACAAGATATATTATCATTATCTCTATCCTAATCCTAAGATGAACTTGTGCTGTCCTACCACATTTAGTGAGGTTAAGCTTATGCTTTTAATAACTTCTATTCCTTTATAAGGTGGAGTATGGTAGGATACTCTTGATAGAAGTGTCACCTATGTGAGTGTGAAAACTGATCGTTTCAATGAAACACTCATGAATCTAAGATGGTATCCATGGTCAAAACGGAACCAACCATGAGAATCCAAAGTAAGTGAGATAAATCTTTGTGTGGGTGATATTGTCTTAGTATACACAAACAACTGAGAAGTTTAAGACATCACGTTCACTGCGTAACCTAGTATGCTTGATAGCATTCCACTACGGAAGGTTCAAAGCCGCAAGCTACCTCTCCCGATGCATTGACTTATCGATTAAACTCTCCTTAGGTGATAACATGCATGCATTATTTTTCATTTATGTGGGAGATTGTTAGAAATTGTAAATGGAAAAATAATCAAAAATGTTTAAATGCATTTTGGATGATTAAAGGGTGCATTTAATGAAGAGGTAGTATGCCTCTTAGGAAAGGATGCGATTTACATCACCCATTTTGAAATGGATGGATAAGATCTAATTGAACCAAGAGGTTCTTATACCCTTTCATATGTATAAATAAAGTCTCTCACATACTCATTCATTCATTCACTTACTTCCTTCCAAACAAAGCAAGCATTGCATTCTTGCATTGGAGAGCTCAAGAAGCTTCCTCGGTTCGGAGGTCTTGTGTTTGCAGTGTTGCTATCGCAAGATAAAAGTCGTTATATCTTGGGAGATGATTGTCGTATTCTGTGAGCACCGTGTGAGGGGCAAATTCGTCTTAAAGAGATAGAGTCTAACTCTAGCCTCAACTTAGCCGAAAATGATGGTATATCATCATTCTACCTGCACTCAGTTTACATCAGCAATAAAGGATCCAACAAGAACATCATTGTCTTAGAAAATCTCTAACGAACACTCTTTTTGGGAATATCTCTATCGAGGAAAATCACTGTTGCACACATTTTATTTGGAAACATACCGTTTGGGAACAACAGCATTACGTACACATCTTTTGGGAACATCTTCATCACACGCATTCACTTTAACATTTGCTCCGTACACTCTCTTTGGGGCTCTCTTTGGGAATATTCCCACTCCGTGTACTCCCTTTGGGAACATCCCATCAGAAAACATTCCCATTGTGCTCACTCTATTTGAGAACATCCTAATCCGAGAACAACCTACCTCAAGTACTCTCTTTAGGAATATTCTTGTCCGGGAACATCTTGTAGCACACACTCTCTTTAAAAATATTTTCATCTAGGAACATCCCGCTACAAGCACTCACTCTGGGAATATCCCTAATATGCACACCCTCTTTGGAAAGATCCCACTGTGCACATACTCTTTGGGAACATCCCTATTTAGAAACATCCCCATTTCACACACTTTCTTTGGGAACATCCCCCTCCCCGTGTGCGCATTAGAAAACATCATCTCTACTCACATTCTTTTTGGAACAACCCGCTACACGCCCACCTTTTGGGAAATTTCTCATCCGGGAGCATCCCCGCTATATGCACTCATTTGGGAACATCCCTAATAAGCTCACTCTTTAAAATCATCTATAGAATCATGTCTATATTAAAGGGAGATGAATAACACATATAAATTAATTGAATTGATAATTTAACAATCTAAACTAACAAACAATCAAAGTATGTAGTGAAAATGAAATTACCAAATATAACATAACCAAGCAGAATAAGCATGCAAGGCCAGATTAAAATAATGTAACACTTAAGATCTAATACGATGATACTTAGATTAAATAAATAGATCCTTACTAAATATCTCTTTTCTAGAAAGTTTATGGAGGTGGAGAAATCTTTTAATAAGAATTTTAAAATTATGCACAATAATTAAAAATAAATAGATTCTTACTAAATATCTCTATCCTGGAAAGTTTATGGAGATGGAGAATCTTTCAATAAGAATCTTAAAGTTATGCACAATAATTAAAAACTCTACAACAACTTAAAAAGAATAAGAAATTATGAGCCCTAGGTCATCGTTGATCTTTGTAGAGCATGAACACAGTGCATCAAGGAGAACATGAGCACTTAGAAGAGCATTTGAAGAATGAATTGATGAAAAACTAATTCCTCAAGCCATCTTTTATAGAGCCCAGTCGAACATTGACATTGTTGGTGCAGTCAGCATCGATAATCGAACGTATATTTTGATGTATGACAAATGATTTAAAGTTAGACATTATATGTTTAATGAGTAAACTAAGTGTGTAGGTCTTTAAACATAGAAAACCCTAATGAGTCAGAAAGACCATACATTAGGCATCAGGATTACCTAGTGGGTTAGGACGACCAAACACTAAGCAAATAGTCTTAGTGGATTAGAAGGACTAGACACCAGACAGAAGACTAGATGAGTTGATCTGGCAGTACACTTGATGGGTCAAATGGACCAGATATCAAGTAAGGAAAGTCTTGGTGAGTTGATCAAACATTGAGCAAAAGATGAAGTTCAAACAAGTATGGAGGACTATATGTTTGGCGAGTAAGTTAAGGTAAGCTCCTAAAGTAGAGTGCAGTGAGGTCATGTCCCGAGTGAGACAAACCTTAGGCGTTGATTCAACTGAAGAAACTAATAGAGGTTTCTAAATCAAGATCAAACAGTCCTAACTATCATATTAATACATGCATATTTATCTGATTCTAACTCCTTATTGCAAGATCATTATTATCATACTATGCTAACTTTGTTTTGTAGAAAAATGAAGCTCGACATAATTAAAAGGTTTCAAATTGATCCGAAGAAGGAAATGTTGTCTCGATCAACCGTTAGATGATAAGCACACGTATATCGTATTACGAGTGTATCAAAATCAATTAAGTACATAACTCTCTCTAACATAGCATAAGGAGCAGTCCGGGGCATCTTCCAACGAATGTAGTCAATACGTGATAAAGCATAGGATTGAGTTATTATTGGTGTGAGGGTTAGATGCTAAACCTGAGAAATGAAAGACAATGCGAATAATAAAACATAATATTGCAAGGAAATTGAAAATAACATGCAATTAATGAAACTAAAGCAATTGATGAAATCTAACACTTACTTGCATTGGATAGAAAATCAAGGAAACTAAACTATGAATGCAATCAACTTACGAAATTATATCAATATCATCAAACCTAATCTATTGCAACAAAGAATTCAAATGTGATTAGTAACATTAAGATCAAACATAGATATAAATCAACAAACTACCACTCAAACTACAATGATCAAATGGGAGGGATTAACCCAAACACTCATCACATGGAAGGAGATCTACAGCTATTTGGGGATGCTTACAACCCGAGTTAGGGCATCCCAAGCTCGTATCGGATAGTATCTGGAATGGAGAAATGCTACCCGGAAGAGATGAAGAGCTACGAATGATGATCGGAGATGGATGGAGCTGTCCTGATTGGATGAGTTGCGGTAGAATCTGGATTAGATGAGATCTGGAGAGGCCGCAGATGGAATATGGTGTCGGGTTGCTCTCTGCTCTCGTGATCGTGAGAAGAAGATCAGCCTGCACTGATGATGAAGAAGGATCGGACACCGGATACAAATATGCCCGATGATTTAGAGGGGGTGGAGAGCGACCAGCGGTGATAAAGATGACGGCGGCGTCCGGCTTCAAGCTTTCTTGGTTGCCTTCTTCCATGAGATGGGGGTGACGGCGTCCAAATCTGATCGGGAATGAAGTTCGAAAAAGATGAGGTGAGATGGAGATGGTGTCGCCGGTCGTTGGTGGTGAGGGAAAGGAGTTGCTACGTTCGATGAGAAGTTCTGTTCGCCATCCCGAAGTTGCGATTCTTCTATTCCAAATTGACGATCCCTTGATACTGTAGTCTCGATTTCAAACTCATCTCATATTTAAACGGACGGCTGACAGTATTCCAGATATGATCCAACGGTGAGATTTGATCTAAATCTAATCAAAAGGCTCAGATCTAGATCAACGGTGATGATCTATTTTCTCTTTAACTTAGATGGACCAGATCAGGATGAATGTCTCAGATCTCTTCAAATTTTGAATGGACAGCCTAGATTGTTTCAAAGCATAATCTCGTCCATTAATCTCAAAATTATACTAAGTCCAAGAATTAGTATTAAATATCAGAGAATTTGTAATTAAGTCCAAAAATACATATAACTCATGAAATATAATATAATCATGAATTTAACACACGAAAAGTTCAAAAAATATATATATAAGAGTTGAACAATGTAACAAAATGATGGTTATCAATTCTTCCACACTTATTCTTACACGTCCTAAACAAACAAACAAAAAAACAAGAACAAATTAAAAATTATATCTCTAACAACTTCCCTAGCAATACCTCAAAGATAGTAAAAGTAGATTACCTAGGATCATCAAATTTAAAAAGATCAAAACATTTATGAATCCAAACTTACACTAGTCAAACAAGCATGGTGATATCAAACTACTTGAGTAGACTAAGCATGAAAGGAGCCTCATAAAGTAATATTTCATCTCTAGCTCTCAAAAACATGTGTAAAGATGGAATTCCACTCAAAGGCTACTCATATTACTTCACTATCATAAGTTTACTATTTTCTATTCTCTACCACTGTAAGTACATAGCATACTTGAATCAAAAGGACTTATTGAAAATTGAAATGGTGTCAAAAGAAACTAAGGGAAGCGACAAAATGAGTGAAGGAAAAGATATCAATGAGTAAATGAGAGAGTATTAGAAGAATAAACTTGATGAATTACTAAATTTAAAATGTACCAAAGAATTTATTAGGGAGAATGAAGAACACCATTTATCGGTGCCAAAACAAGAGATTAAGCCAAACTCTCCTTCAATTTGATAACCTCCCAAGAATCTTAGCATGCTATCCTCTCTACTTGATACCTTTATTATGCCACTGTTTTAACCACACAACTTGCAAAAGGGCTATTGTGTTGTCCTGGTTCTAAATTTTTAGGAGATCTTCAAGCTGGAATCAATCTTTGTCTTTAGACAATAAATGCCAAAAAGAATTTAGGGGGTGTTTGGTTTAGGGTAATAGGAGTGGGGAATGGGAATGGGAATGGAAATCATTGATTGTCATTGTTAATGTTTGGATTATAGGAATAGGAATACAAATAAGGGAATGAATCCTTGAAATTGGGTAATAACTCATTCCCATGTACCTCCCCTTCAATGAGCCATTACCCTATTTTCATCAATCAAAATATTCCCTTATTCCAAAAATACCCTTGACTTAAAACTAAAATTTTCTCCATTAATATCAAATATTAAAATATATTTATTTATTTTTTCTTTCATATTACTTATCTCTCCTTGTTCTCTCTCATTATAGTTTCTCTCTCATCATTTTATCACACACTTTCTCTCTCCTTAATCTCCCCTATCACACTCTCTTTCCTCTTTTTTCTCATTACACTTTCTCTCTCATCATATTTTCTCTCTCCTCAATCTCTTCCATCGCACTCTCTTCCTTCTTTTTTTCCCTCATCATACTTTCTCTCTCCTCAATTTCTCCCATCACACTCTCTTTTCTCTTTTTTCTCATCACACTTTCTCTCTGTTGGTGCAATATCCCTCAGGTCAAGGTTGACCTGGGTAACCAAGCTGAGTCTTGGTTTGGGTTTAGATGTTTGACAATAAGATATTGATTGAAGAAGAGTCAAGTAGGTCAAGGTTGACTGGATACTTGACTGGGAAGTCCTAACTGGAATGTTAGGCAAAATGAAAGTCCTGGTGAGTGAAGCCAGGCAGAAGAAAAGTCCTGGTGAGTGAAGCCAGGCAGAAGGAAGTCCTAGTGAGTGAAGCTAGGCAGATGGAAGTCCTAGTGAGTGAAGCTAGGCAGATGGAAATCCTGGTGAGTGAAGCCAGGTGAAAGTCCTAGTGAGTGAAGCTAGGCAGATGGAAATCCTGGTGAGTGAAGCCAGGTGAAAGTCCTAGTGAGTGAAGCTAGGCAGATGGAAAACCCGGGGGGGGAAGGCAGGGGAAAGTCCTAGGGAGGGAAGCCAGGCAGAGGGAAAACCCTGGTGAGTGAAGCCAGGTGAGAGTCCCGTGAGTGAAGCCGTGCAAGGGAAAATCCAGATGGATCAAGGATGATCGGACATCCGGTGTGGGAAGTCAAGTAGGTCAAAGGATTGATGGATACTTGGCATGAAAGAAAAGTCCAAGTAGGTCAAGATTGACCGGATACTTGGCAGAGAAAAGTCCAAGTGGGTCAAAGGTTGACCGGACACTTGGTAAGGGAGTCTAGCAGGTCAAGGGAGTGACTAGATGCTAGGCATGACATACCAACAGTCAAGGTTGACCGAATGTTGGTTAGATGTTTGGGACTTGGTTTTGGACAAAACAACCTCTTGGATCGATCCGTGGATCGATCAGCAGCTAGCTGGGAAGATCGATCCGAGTTCCCAGCTCAGATGGGAGGTCAAGGATCATCCTTATCAGATGTCCCAATCGGAATGGGGCTTGAATCCTTCCTGATAACAGCATGGATCGATGCTGCTTCGAGCGATAAGCTCTGGATCGATCCGTGGATCGATCCAAAGCCTCCCCGATCGATTGGGAACATTCGAATCGATCGGGATCCGACCGTTGGCGTCGTTTATAGCTGCAGGCGTTCGATGGCTGCGGAAGAACTTCACCGATTCACTCCAGAGCTCTCGCCTACTCCTCCACAGCGCTCTCAATGTGAGATCTCGGAAAATTTAAATAAATAAGGTTATTTGGGAAATAGCCTTATAGAATTTTTCCGGAATTTTTAGAAATTTTCTGGGGATTTTTCGGAGCTCGTACGACGAGTTTTGAGGAGATCAATTCCGGGTACGGATAAGGCCTATTTGGGATACCCATTTAAGTGAGGAAATGTTTTTAATTATAAATCATTTTCTTTTCTTTAAATTCCCTTCCCAAGTGCCGTTTCCCCCAAACCCGACGCCGATCACCCGAGTCTTCCTCCTCTCCTTACTTCCCCGATCTTCCTTCCGTCTCTGTGCTCTCCCTCTCTCGCGGATCACTCGGCGCCGAGGCCGAAGGAGACTCATCATCGGAGCTCGACGGTGCCGAGGAGCTGGATCCGATCGGGGGTCCTGATCCGGTGAGTTCTGCGGCTGAGCGTCAACGGCGAGGTGGCTAGGGCACGGTGAGGAGCAAGATTCGCCGACACCCAACCGATCGACCTCCGTTCTTCTCTCCTCGCGCTGCTCATAGTGCGATCCACCTCTTCAATGGCCGGATCTGGATCGAGCCGTGCCACCCGACCGCCGGCGTGAAAGGGGCGATTAGGGCTTCAAAGGTAAGCAATCGAACCTTCTGTTGCGTTCTTGTTTCAATCCATGCCTTAGATCCATCGCCGGAGCTTTGCCCTTTGGATCTTTTGGTGCTAGATGATTTTGATCCTCTTCTTTGTGGCTGATTTAGATCACGGGATTGATTTCCAGGTGAGGTTTGGTGATCAGTGAAGTGAGGGTCTGTTGCTGTGAGGCTGGAATTGTGATCATTGCGGTGAAATTGAGGGCTGTGGATCAATAGGTGTGGCTAGGTTTCTTGTTCTTGATTCCAGAAATTGCTTGGTCTCGGCAGCAACAATCCTCTTATCCCAATAGCCACAGTAGCTGTGGAATTGAGGTATGGTTTTTGATCTTGCTGTAGGTTAGTTAATTTAGGTTTATGATATGAATTAGGAGTATTTGGATTACTAGTTGTTGATTATGATTAGATTTATTTACGTAGATTTAATCTAATGGAATAATTAGGGTTAAGCAATTAACCCTAATTAACTATTGGATCTAATCTAAGTTTGGATTTCTAATCAAATTGGTGGTTAGGGAATAGGTAACTAACCCTAATCGACCATTAGGTTTAGTTAGGTAAGTTGTGGTTATGTGATTAGGGTTTTGCCCTAATTTGATTTTAGGGATTTTATTTGGCTATTCTTTGGATCTAGTTAAATAATATATATATATGTTGTTTGACGTAGGACTCTGATTCGAGACGGGCGTCTTGACTTCGGATTTGGATTGACTGTACCTTCTATTTGAGGCGGGTACCCTTTGACTTATCTTTTGATAATGTCTTATGATATGTGTAGCTTATATATATTTACTAGTGGTAGATAGTAGATCATTTCTTCCCTGGTTTTAGCTAGTTGATACCTATCACATGCTTCATCTGCTAGTTGCTTTACTTCAGGATTGGATATTATATCTCTTGCCATGTGTATATATGATCATAGAGATGCATATCTATAGTGCTCTACTCTACTGGATTAGTTGCTTTACATGTGTGATACATGCTCTTGGATTCATGATACTTACATCATTGTTATATGTGATGTCTTTGGATTTATGCTGTTTATTATCATCGTTATATATGTGTTTGTCTGTTTGGCATCTACACATATGGAGGATATGTTCAGGTATGATATATTGTAGCCGCATGCACCATATCGCATGATTGCATGCTGGGCGATTGACGACTCCATTATTGTTGAGCTCGTCGGCCGGCTACATTGACCTGCGCACCACGTGACCACTGCATGGGTAGTGGCACAGCACACAGGGTGTGTAGGTTGCTCGGTGGTGCTCCGCTGGAGGCTCCACTCATGGGTAGTGTGATAGGCAGCGTGGTAGCACACTGGGGTCCCTCCCCGTCATTGTGTACCGGGAGATGAGAGCATGGCGCTCCCTCCTATAGTGAGGTTGGAGGATAGGTGTACTCCGGTGCATCCCGTCCACTCGGTCACTCTTCAGGGGTAGTGACGACAGAGTGCACAGTGTCACAGCCCTACCCACGCGGTCTCACCATTGTGTGTGAGATTCTGACTGGCGTCAGGGGTGACCATGTCATTTGCATCATATGCACAGATTGCATTAATTATGATTGATGCATTTTGGTGATTGCATATGATTGACATGCATACAGGTTATATGCTTTTGCTCTGACTATCTTTATCTGTGTATGTTTACAGTCAGTTGCACAAGCCTCGCAGGTGAGTACAGTTTATTTCAGTTATGCATTTTCTTATTATTCTTGCTATAGACTGTACCTTATGCCTATTGCTGGTTACTACAGTTTATTTCGGCTATGCATATCTGTTATTCTGTTAGGAGACTATACCGTAGGTTGTATGGTTAGAGAACTGTACTCTTGATCCCATGGTTTAGGAGACTGTACCTTAGGCTATTACTAGTGGATATATATTGTTGTACATGTCTATTGGTTTACCTGCTGAGTTCTTTGAACTCACCCCGTTGTTACTATTTTTCAGGTTGAGGCCGTCGGGAGATATTCCAGTCGCTAGCCCCATTAGCGCGAGGATTTTCTTTGTCGGATTTATTCTGCTTTTGCGTCTTATATACTGGTATTGTGGGTTTGTATTGTGGACTTTATGTCGAACCTTTGGGTTTGCTGCTTTTGTTTTCCGCTGCAGATTTTCACACTACTTCGTGGATTTGTTTTCTTCGTTGTAGTGGAGTATGATGTGTACGTATATCTTTGTTGGTTTTATATCGTTCTTCCTTATTAAACTGCGTGGATTGAGTATATGTTGAGCTGTGTGGAATATTGATATAAACTGCGTGGTTTGTTTCTTATTTGTACTGTATTGTTCCGGCCGAGTGTGGCCGAGGTATAGATATATGTATACTGAGATTCATATTGTCCGCCGTACAGGGGAGATGCTGCCGAAATTTCTTCGGACAGGGACTACCTGGGGCGTGACAATTTATTTGGTATCAGAGCAAAGTTTTGCGATACCTACTTGTCGGGTTTCGGATTTACGATGCTTACTTTCGTGAGCCTTCTTGGATTTTCGTCGATTTTATCGTTTCGGAATTCCGAGGTATTTTGACGAAGTTTTATTGGATCTATTTGGGGCTAAGCAGCGACAGGATATCTCCAGACGGCAATTTGGTAAATTAGGTAAAAATTTTCAGTTCTTATACCTGTAGTGATATTTGGGTAACATTTCTTTACAGATATGCCACCTACACGTGTACCGGCACCGAGACGTGGGCGGCCACGTAAGAGGCCGTTAGATTCTCCTGAGACAGAGTCTTCAGAGAGGTCTGTCAGGGTTGAGCCTGTCCGTCAGGGGCAGACTCCTCAGGTCATTGTGGGTACGGGTGCTTATCAGACCCCGATAGCTCCGACTTCCGAGGTACCTACCTCGACTGTACCACCAGTGGTACCACCGTCGGCATATTCAGCACCTCCCCCAGCAGTAGTACCCGCAGTATACCCAGCAGCCCCTCTAGCCGCGCCTGCTACTACGTACTTGGCACCCCAGATACCTGCGCCGGTTACTGCACACCCGGCACCCGCACCAGCAGTACCGGTTACTCCTTATCCGGTACCGCCCACCGTACCTCCAGTCGCCCCTACTTATGCCTACTCAGCAGTTCCACCAGCAGTACCCATCCCAGGTTATATGACAGCACCAGTGGTACCTCTTCCGGCCTATCCCTCAGCACCACCCATAGGATCAGCTCCAGTGATTTTGCCCAGTACCGCAGCGATATCTACGGATATGGTTGTGGCACGAGCATGGATCACAGCCTTGGCGGAGTTGGTGAAAAGCCAATTCACGCTATTTCGCGGGGAGACTGAACCGAGCGTGGCTCAATCTTGAATAGAGTCTATGGAGCGGACATTCTGTTACATGGCCTACTCCGAGTGGGAGAAGACTGAGCTGGCTGCTTACCACTTACGAGACGGGGCAGAGATCTGATGGGACACACAGCGCTCGATTATAGGTGAGTAGCATATTACTTGGACGAGATTTAGGGAGGCATTCAAGAGTCAGTGTTTTCCCCGGGCGTATCAGATGACACGTCGGCGGGATTTCCTGAGTCTTCGACAGAATAACCGCTCAGTGATGGAGTATAATGCCGAATTTAACCGGTTGGCCGGATTCTGTCCTGAGTTGGTTGGCGATGACAGATCTCGTATGCTTTAGTTTGTCCAGGGACTGGACGAGCATCTTCAGGTGTATATTGCCGATTTTGGTCAGTCATCATATACAGAGGCTCTGGATAGAGCTCTTATGATTTAGGCAGCTCAGTAGAGAGCAAATACAGATAAGAAAAGAAAGTAGACTGATCGGACTTCCGGACGGATCCAGCAGCCACAGACTACTGGGCAGCAGCAGAGAAATCACCCTCAGATGGGTCAGAGTACTTCTAGGTCATCTGGTCGACCCCAGAGTCAGGATGCTGTTCATCAGGATGTTCCCGGTCTTCTCAGCAGAACCGGAAACAGTCTACTGGTGACTCTTAATGCACTTGATATGGATCCCTAGATCACATCACCTCTGCATGCACCCTGGGACAGTCAATGTGCTATTATTGCAAACTGCCTGGATACTTGAGCCGAAACGATTCGTTGAGGGTTTCTCAGCATTGCTATGCCGTTGACACGTCGACTAGGAAAGGCGTGAAGTTCACGTGGTCAGAGGCTTGCGAGACCAGCTTCCAGGAGCTGAAGCGGAGATTAGTATCAGCACCAGTTTTGGTTGTACCTTCTGGTGATGACAGATTCATACTTTACACAGACGCATCTCTTCAGGGCTTGGGCGCTGTTTTGATGCAACACGGTAGGGTAGTCTCCTATGCTTCTCGTCAGTTGATGGAGCATGAGAAGAACTACCCAGTACATGATTTAGAGCTAGCCGCTATTATCTTTGCTTTGAAGATTTGGCGACATCATCTTTATGGTATTACTTTTGAGATTCTTACTGATCATAAGAGTCTCAAATATATTTTCACACAGAAGGAACTCAATCTCCGACAGAGGAGATGGATGGAGTCCCTGAAGGATTATGAATGTACTATTAGCTACCATCCGGGTAAAGCTAATGTGGTTGCTGATGCACTTAGCAGGAAGTCCAGAGGGACTTTAGCTTGTCACCGAGTTTTAGTCACGGACTTGATTCAGGGATTCTCTGAGTTGGGCCTTGAGGAGCAGGGACGGACAGAGCAGGGTATTCTTGTTACCATGGTGGCTCAGTCGTCGATTAGGATGAGGATTCGAGGGGCCCAGGCCGGAGATCAGCATTTACAGTTCATTAGCAGCCAGATAGCTTTCGGACAGCAGACTGAGTTTACACGAGACGATGAGGGGATTGTTTATTTCCGAGGCAGATTATGTGTACCTCAGTCTCACCCGGTCATGGAGGAGTTACTTCAGGAGGCTCATCGATCTAGATTTGCTATCCACCCAGGTGGGACCCGTATGTATCGTGATTTGAGGCGTTCCTATTGGTGGAACGGTATGAAGAAAGACATCGCAGATTTTGTAGCTAGATGTCTTGTCTGTCAGCAGGTGAAGGCCGAGCACCAGAGACCTGCTGGATTACTTCAGAGGATCCCTATTCCCGAGTGGAAGTGGGAGCACATTACTATGGACTTCGTGGTTGGTTTTCCTAGGACTCGTCGAGGCCATGATGCGATTTGGGTAATCGTTGATCGATTAACCAAATCTGCGCGCTTCTTAGCGATTCGGAAGACCGATTCTCTGGATCGATTGGCAGAGTTCTATTGTCGAGAGATTATTAGATTACATGGTGTCCCTTTGAACATTATATCGGATAGAGACCCACAGTTCACGTCTCAGTTCTGGCAGAGTCTGCAGCAGGCCTTAGGCACACAGTTCCGTTTCAGCACAGCATTCCATCCGCAGACAGATGGACAGTGAGAGTGGGCCATCCAGACATTAGAGGACTTGCTGAGATCTTGTGTTATAGATTTTGGAGGCAGTTGGGAGGACCACCTGCCATTAGTGGAGTTCGCCTACAACAACAGCTATCATTCGGCTATCCAGATGGCACCGTTTGAGGCGTTGTATGGTAGGCCTTGTCGGACACCCATCCTCTGGGAAGAGGTTGGGGAGGCCCAGCTGATAGGACCTCAGAGAGCTCAGCAGGATGCAGAGTTAGTTCGCACTATCAGACGGAGGATGTCAGAGGCCCAGGACCGTCAGAAGAGTTATGCTGATCAGAGACGGAGACCCCTGGAGTTCTCCATTGGTGATCACGTATTTCTTAGAGTTTCACCCACGAAAGGGGTGAAGAGATTTGGTCTCCGAGGTAAGCTAGCTCCCCGATATATTGGACCATTCCCGATCTTGGAGAGGATCGGAGCAGTAGCTTACCGTCTGGCGCTACCACCATCTCTAGCTGGCATTCATGATGTATTCCATGTATCTATGCTGAGGAGATACGTATCCGATCCGGCACATGTTCTGTCAGATATATCTGTTCCTATTCAGCCTGATGTTACTTACGAGGAGGTTCCGGTACGGATTCTGGACCGTAGAGAGCGTCAGCTGCGGAACAAGACTGTCCGACTGGTTAAAGTCAGATGGCAGCATCATTCTGACGAGGAGGCTACGTGGGAGCTGGAGGATACGATCCGAGCTCGATACCCCCATCTTTTTACTTGAGGTATGTGGGTTAGAGTTTCTTCAGCATTTATACTACATGGTTATATTTCAGTGTTTGCTGTTGGTTATAGCGAAATTTGGGGACCAAATTTTTATTAGTAGGGGAGAATGTGAGATCTCGGAAAATTTAAATAAATAAGGTTATTTGGGAAATAGCCTTATAGAATTTTTCCGGAATTTTTAGAAATTTTCTGGGGATTTTTCGGAGCTCGTACGACGAGTTTTGAGGAGATCAATTCCGGGTACGGATAAGGCCTATTTGGGATACCCATTTAAGTGAGGAAATGTTTTTAATTATAAATCATTTTCTTTTCTTTAAATTCCCTTCCCAAGTGCCGTTTCCCCCAAACCCGACGCCGATCACCCGAGTCTTCCTCCTCTCCTTACTTCCCCGATCTTCCTTCCGTCTCTGTGCTCTCCCTCTCTCGCGGATCACTCGGCGCCGAGGCCGAAGGAGACTCATCATCGGAGCTCGACGGTGCCGAGGAGCTGGATCCGATCGGGGGTCCTGATCCGGTGAGTTCTGCGGCTGAGCGTCAACGGCGAGGTGGCTAGGGCACGGTGAGGAGCAAGATTCGCCGACACCCAACCGATCGACCTCCGTTCTTCTCTCCTCGCGCTGCTCATAGTGCGATCCACCTCTTCAATGGCCGGATCTGGATCGAGCCGTGCCACCCGACCGCCGGCGTGAAAGGGGCGATTAGGGCTTCAAAGGTAAGCAATCGAACCTTCTGTTGCGTTCTTGTTTCAATCCATGCCTTAGATCCATCGCCGGAGCTTTGCCCTTTGGATCTTTTGGTGCTAGATGATTTTGATCCTCTTCTTTGTGGCTGATTTAGATCACGGGATTGATTTCCAGGTGAGGTTTGGTGATCAGTGAAGTGAGGGTCTGTTGCTGTGAGGCTGGAATTGTGATCATTGCGGTGAAATTGAGGGCTGTGGATCAATAGGTGTGGCTAGGTTTCTTGTTCTTGATTCCAGAAATTGCTTGGTCTCGGCAGCAACAATCCTCTTATCCCAATAGCCACAGTAGCTGTGGAATTGAGGTATGGTTTTTGATCTTGCTGTAGGTTAGTTAATTTAGGTTTATGATATGAATTAGGAGTATTTGGATTACTAGTTGTTGATTATGATTAGATTTATTTACGTAGATTTAATCTAATGGAATAATTAGGGTTAAGCAATTAACCCTAATTAACTATTGGATCTAATCTAAGTTTGGATTTCTAATCAAATTGGTGGTTAGGGAATAGGTAACTAACCCTAATCGACCATTAGGTTTAGTTAGGTAAGTTGTGGTTATGTGATTAGGGTTTTGCCCTAATTTGATTTTAGGGATTTTATTTGGCTATTCTTTGGATCTAGTTAAATAATATATATATATGTTGTTTGACGTAGGACTCTGATTCGAGACGGGCGTCTTGACTTCGGATTTGGATTGACTGTACCTTCTATTTGAGGCGGGTACCCTTTGACTTATCTTTTGATAATGTCTTATGATATGTGTAGCTTATATATATTTACTAGTGGTAGATAGTAGATCATTTCTTCCCTGGTTTTAGCTAGTTGATACCTATCACATGCTTCATCTACTAGTTGCTTTACTTCAGGATTGGATATTATATCTCTTGCCATGTGTATATATGATCATAGAGATGCATATCTGTAGTGCTCTACTCTACTGGATTAGTTGCTTTACATGTGTGATACATGCTCTTGGATTCATGATACTTACATCATTGTTATATGTGATGTCTTTGGATTTATGCTGTTTATTATCATCGTTATATATGTGTTTGTCTGGTTGGCATCTACACATATGGAGGATATGTTCAGGTATGATATATTGTAGCCGCATGCACCATATCGCATGATTGCATGCTGGGCGATTGACGACTCCATTATTGTTGAGTTCGTCGGCCGGCTACATTGACCTGCGCACCACGTGACCACTGCATGGGTAGTGGCACAACACACAGGGTGTGTAGGTTGCTCGGTGGTGCTCCGTTGGAGGCTCCACTCATGGGTAGTGTGATAGGCAGCGTGGTAGCACACTGGGGTCCCTCCCCGTCATTGTGTACCGGGAGATGAGAGCATGGCGCTCCCTCCTATAGTGAGGTTGGAGGATAGGTGTACTCCGGTGCATCCCATCCACTCGGTCACTCTTCAGGGGTAGTGACGGCAGAGTGCACGGTGTCACAGCCCTACCCACGCGGTCTCACCATCGTGTGAGATTCGACTGGCGTCGGGGTGACCATGTCATTTGCATCATATGCACAGATTGCATTAATTATGATTGATGCATTTTGGTGATTGCATATGATTGACATGCATACAGGTTATATGCTTTTGCTCTGACTATCTTTATCTGTGTATGTTTACAGTCAGTTGCACAAGCCTCGCAGGTGAGTACAGTTTATTTCAGTTATGCATTTTCTTATTATTCTTGCTATAGACTGTACCTTATGCCTATTGCTGGTTACTACAGTTTATTTCGGCTATGCATATCTGTTATTCCGTTAGGAGACTATACCGTAGGTTGTATGGTTAGAGAACTGTACTCTTGATCCCATGGTTTAGGAGACTGTACCTTAGGCTATTACTAGTGGATATATATTGTTGTACATGTCTATTGGTTTACCTGCTGAGTTCTTTGAACTCACCCCGTTGTTACTATTTTTTCAGGTTGAGGCCGTCGGGAGATATTCCAGTCGCTAGCCCCATTAGCGCGAGGATTTTCTTTGTCGGATTTATTCTGCTTTTGCGTCTTATATACTGGTATTGTGGGTTTGTATTGTGGACTTTATGTCGAACCTTTGGGTTTGCTGCTTTTGTTTTCCGCTGCAGATTTTCACACTACTTCGTGGATTTGTTTTCTTCGTTGTAGTGGAGTATGATGTGTACGTATATCTTTGTTGGTTTTATATCGTTCTTCCTTATTAAACTGCGTGGATTGAGTATATGTTGAGCTGTGTGGAATATTGATATAAACTGCGTGGTTTGTTTCTTATTTGTACTGTATTGTTCCGGCCGAGTGTGGCCGAGGTATAGATATATGTATACTGAGATTCATATTGTCCGCCGTACAGGGGAGATGCTGCCGAAATTTCTTCGGACAGGGACTACCTGGGGCGTGACACTCAAAGATCAGGTCGCCAGTTCTTGAAGGATCTTGGAAGCTTTCCAAGTCAAGAGGCGGATCAAAGGCAAGAAGAGAAGCTAGGGTTAGGGTTTTCTGTACTCATTGTAAGCTTTGCGCTTGTATTTTGTTTCCCTTTCCTTTCTTCTTGTACTGAGAGTCTTGTAGGGCTTCTCCGCCCTCGGTAGTTACCGAAAAGGAGTGTTTTCATAGTGGAGGGTGCGTGCGTGGTGTGGATCCTTGGACTAGTCACCTCTTGTGAGGTGGATACCAAGTAAACCAACCGTGTTAGCGTTGTTGCATTTGTTTCTGTATTTTCCGCTGCATATTCTTGAAGAAACAAGTAACGCCAAGCAACGCCGAGCACCGAGAGAACGCGACGAGCTATGCACCCCCCCTCTAGCTACTTTTGGTCCTAACAAGTGGTATCAGAGCGAGGCCGCTCTTCACCGGAATCATCGCCGGAAGGGTCAAGCATATCAAGAAAAGCTAGAGGATGAAGAAGTTGGAGCAAATTCTTCAAGTTCAAGACTGTATCAAGCTCAACTTCAAGATGCAATTCCAAGATGGACTTGGATTTGACACAAGGGTGGCTCCACCATACACATCGGCAAGCTTCGATTCTTGGAGATCAAGAATTGAAAATTTTCTTATGATGGAGATAGAGCAATGGTTTGCTCTCATGGAAGGTTTTGAAGCTCCCACAAATTCCAAGGGCAAAGTACTCAAAAGGAGCAAGTGGAGCAAAGATCAAATTCAAAGATGTGAGGCCAATGACAAAGTGACCAAGCTTTTGGTCAATTTATTGCCAAGCAACATCTTGGAACAAATTGGAGAGTTTGAAGATGCCAAGGAGCTTTGGAGCAAATTGGCAAGAATTCATGAGATCCCCTCCACTGTATCAAATCAAGAAGAATCCAAAGAGGGCGACTCATTGGATCAAGACCAAGAGGAGGACTCCGAGGTTGAGAGATACTCAACCTCCGAAGAAGAGGAAATCCAAGAAGCTTCATCCTCAAGGGAATGCACCGAAGGGAACAAGGAGGGAGCATACTCCTTGTTTCACATTCAAGATGATGAAGCCTCCACCTCTAGGATTGAGGGGGAGCAATCCTTGGTGACACCGGATCAAGAAGAAGAAGAAGCTTCTACATCCGGGTCAAGAGAAGAAGAGGAGGAAGAAGCGTCTACCTCCACAAGTCAAGAAAAACCAAATGGAGGAGCAAGTGCCATCCCTATACAAGAAGGTATAAATGTTTCAATTAAAAATAAAAATCATATAATATGTTTTGAGTGTAGGGAACATGGGCACTATAAGAGCAAGTGTCCCAACTTGGCCAAGAAGAAGGGCCAAGTGGCACAAAAGGGCAAGGAGAAGCCCAAGGAGACCACCCCCGGGACAAAGAAGAGCAAGGAGCACATTGTGTGCTTCTTGTGTCAACAAAAAGGGCATTACCGAAGTCAATGCCCCAAGGGGAAGAAGATGGTCAAGGCTCATGGAGGAAGCTCTAGTCAAGGGGGAGCCTCTAAGGTAAAGAAGAAGGTAACATTTATTGAGCCTACTCCTCTACATTATGGTAAAAAGCATGATAGTTCAAATTTATATCATTTTAATGCTATTTACCATGAAAATAGAAAGCATGATAGTGTTAAAGAAAAACATATAGCTTTTCATGCTAAAACTACTACACCTAAGGCTAGGATTGTAGGTAAAAATCTAGGCGTAAACTCTAAGGATTTTAGATACAAGCCTAGAAACAAAAATGCTCATGGGTCAAATACTAAGGACTTAGTGAGAGAAAATCAAGTCTTGAGGTCAAGACTTGATAAAATGGAAAAGACCCTAAAAGGATGGAAAATATCCTATTAGGGCAAAATGAGCATAACCTAGGTCTAGGAGCACAAAGGTCATCTAATGGCCATAGAGGTTTGGGATACAAACCAAAGGCTAAGAAGGATGTGCCCTCTTACCATAGAGTTCCATATAGTTATGGAACAAACCCTAGGTCTAGTGGTCAAGCCAAAAATACTAGGGAAGTCATCCCTAAGAGTATTTTTGCAATAAATGTGACTAAGACTTCTAAGAAGTCTAAGAAAGTCACAGACAAGGTCACAAGGGAGGTTATCCCTAGAGTTGACCTAGAAAATGTGACCAAGGCTTCTAAGAAGCCCAACAAGGTCACTAGGAAGGTATCTAGGGAAGTTATCCCTAGTGAGTACCTAGAGCATCCAAGGAGCACCAATAGGTGTTGGGTTCCTAGGAGCATCTTCTCTACCCCATAGATGGGTTAGAGAGTGTCAACTCCGATTAGAAGGGTAGTTAACCCAACTTTGAGGAAATTGACACTCAAGGAGCATTTTCAAGGTTTTTGTTAACCTTTGAAAATGAAATGGAATTATTGATTACTCCTTGAAAGAGTAAAATGTGCCAAATTGGAGAAGTATTGATTTTATTTTAAAGTGGCACAAATTTGAGAAAACACAAGAACTACCAAGTTGGGATTTTGGTATGTTCTTAGGAAATTTAAGGCAATCCGGGCCTTAATTCAAAAGTGCTACTCTTGAAGAAAAATGGAATATGCCAACATTTGAGGACATGTTTATTTTCAATTGGCATACATTAAATCAAGAATAAGAAATGCAAACTTAGGCTTTGGCATTTTCTTGAAGCACTTTAGGGCAATCTAGGTTTAAGGTGTAAGATTAGCTAAGATTAATGATACTTAGATAGGTAATCTAGGTATATTTTATTTATCCTAAACCATGCCATGATTGTTTGCTCATAATATGCCATGACATCATATTTTATCTTATTTGGATTTTGCATTCATGACTTATCATGAAAAATACAAAAATACCATGTCATGCCATACATACATCATGTAGTTATAGAAATCTTTCTTTTGAAAGCTATTTTATTTTGATGTATGCCATAACATAATCATGCATTAAGTTTAATTCCTTGTAATTAAGGACGAATGGCATTTAACGACACTTATTGACAAGTGACATCCTAGGTGGATGTCTAACATTTCTAAAATGCCTAGATAGATATGCATGATCCCTAGAATAGGGCAAAATCAAATTTTACATCTCACAAAGACCTCTAAGGTGACTTGTATGTGTTTTAGTGCATATTATATACAAGTGAGATGTTAGGATGATGAACAAAGCTCAAGATGTTGATTTAGTGCATTCCTTTGAGTTTTAAATTCATCAAAACACATAGTTATGTGTTTTCCCATCATTGGGAAAGCTAATGTACAAGTCATGTGCATTATGCCCAAGGAACATGATGGGATATTGGTTTTGAAAATTTTTTTAAAATGTTTTTGGAAAACCTTGGTGAAGGCTATCTTTTGATAGTAATCACCATTGAATAGTTAGACACAAACTTGAAGAAAAACACTAAAGTTTTAGCAAATTTTCAAGTTTGTGTCAATCTTTGAAAATATGATGTATTTTCATAGAAAACTATTTTTCCATGATTAAGTATGCCCTAAATAATGTCTACACGAAATTTCATAATTTTTGGATTTTTGTAGAATTTCCTAGGGGTTTCTGAAGTTGACTGAAATGGAATTTCAGCAACTATCAGAGCTCAGATCGATCCATGGATCGATTGGAGTTCCTGAATCGATCCATGGATCGATTCAAACGGCAATTCCCGCGAGCAAAAGCTCGCTGGATCGATCAGCCGATCGATCCAGGGAGTCTGAATCGATCCGTGGATCGATTCAGAAAGGTTCAATCGATTGGAACCCAACTCCAATCGATCCAAGTTGCTGATTTTGGCTGGGAAGGCCTGATTTCAGCATCTTTGAACCTCTTTGAGTCTAGGTAACCATTTCAAACCCCTTAAATACATTTGTATACATACAAAGGGTGTTTTCATGTTGAAAACAAGGATGGATTGGTTAACGAAGACTAAGTAGAAGTTTAGGTTGAGGTTGTTTCAAATTTTGAATATTTGAACCTCAAAACTTCCAAATTTGGGTTTCCTAATGTTTTAGGGATTCCAAGTCATTGTTGGTGCAATGACAGAAGTTACCACCATGTCTTTAGGGGGAGGGACTCTTTAAAGACATGAAAGTTATTTTTCATGAACCTTGGAAGGTGGTTAACCTTCTGTTGTGAACTTGCTCAAGGTTGAGCATTTAAACTTGAAATGGGGAGAAATGGGGAGTGGATATCCTCATTATTTCAAGTGGACACTCATGTGGTAGATAATGCTCAAGGCTGGGTAGTTGTCTACATTGAGGGAGAAGTTAAGGATAAATGAAGGGTATGGGACCTTCATTATCGTGTTGATCACAACGAGTGATGTTGTGAACAACGATGAGCAACTCTTCAGGGGGAGAGTCTTCAACAAATGGATTTGTTGAAGTGTGCCCAGAATTGGAGCATGGGTTGATGTGTGTCCAACGATGGGTTGATGTGTGCCAATAGGGGGAGAATGTATGGTTAAGCTTAGTCCTTCATTACCTATGGGAAGGTCATAGGGGGAGAATGAAAGGACTCATGAAAGGGAGTAAGTTAGGCTTTCATTACCTAGAGGGAGTTTGCCCTCTTAGGGGGAGAATGAAGAGCTTAATTTATGCTTTCATTACCTAGTGGCATGAAGAAGGAGGCTATGGGATTAGCCTAACTTACATATGGGATTGTAAGTGTTATTGTGGTATTGTCAAACATCAAAAAGGGGGAGATTATTGGTGCAATATCCCTCAGGTCAAGGTTGACCTGGGTAACCAAGCTGAGTCTTGGTTTGGGTTTAGATGTTTGACAATAAGATATTGATTGAAGAAGAGTCAAGTAGGTCAAGGTTGACTGGATACTTGACTGGGAAGTCCTAACTGGAATGTTAGGCAAAATGAAAGTCCTGGTGAGTGAAGCCAGGCAGAAGAAAAGTCCTGGTGAGTGAAGCCAGGCAGAAGGAAGTCCTAGTGAGTGAAGCTAGGCAGATGGAAGTCCTAGTGAGTGAAGCTAGGCAGATGGAAATCCTGGTGAGTGAAGCCAGGTGAAAGTCCTAGTGAGTGAAGCTAGGCAGATGGAAATCCTGGTGAGTGAAGCCAGGTGAAAGTCCTAGTGAGTGAAGCTAGGCAGATGGAAAACCCTGGTGAGTGAAGCCAGGTGAAAGTCCTAGTGAGTGAAGCTAGGCAGATGAAAGTCCTAGTGAGTGAAGCTAGGTGAAAGTCCTGGTGAGTGAAGCCAGGCAAGGGAAAATCCAGATGGATCAAGGATGATCGGACATCTGGTGCTGGGAAGTCCAAGTAGGTCAAAGGATTGACTGGATACTTGGCATGAAAGAAAAGTCCAAGTAGGTCAAAGGGATTGACCGGATACTTGGCACAGAGAAAAGTCCAAGTGGGTCAAAGGGATTGACCGGACACTTGGTAAGGGAGTCCTAGCAGGTCAAGGGAGTGACTAGATGCTAGGCATGACATACCAACAGGTCAAGGTTGACCGAATGTTGGTTAGGGATGTTTGGGACTTGGTTTTGGACAAAAACCAAGTGCTGGATCGATCCGTGGATCGATCCAGGCTCTGGATCGATCAGTGGATCGATCCAGACCTGTCCCAGCGAACAGAGAGCTTCTGGATCGATCCGTGGATCGATCCAGAGGTCCCAATCGATCAGTGGATCGATTGGGACGCGGCTGCTTCGCGCGATAAGCGCTGGATCGATCCAGGCGCGTTTCCAGAGCACAGAGGCGCTCTGGATCGATCCGTGGATCGATCCAAAGCCTCCCCGATCGATTGGGAACATTCGAATCGATCGGGATCCGACCGTTGGCGTCGTTTATAGCTGCAGGCGTTCGATGGCTGCGGAACAACTTCACCGATTCACTCCAGAGCTCTCGCCAACTCCTCCACAGCGCTCACAAAGCTCAGATCGCCAGTTCTTGAAGGATCTTGGAAGCTCTCCAAGTCAAGAGGCGGATCAAAGGCAAGAAGAGAAGCTAGGGTTAGGGTTTTCTGTACTCATTGTAAGCTTTGCGCTTGTATTTTGTTTCCCTTTCCTTTCTTCTTGTACTGAGAGTCTTGTAGGGCTTCTCCGCCCTCGGTAGTTACCGAAAAGGAGTGTTTTCATAGTGGAGGGTGCGTGCGTGGTGTGGATCCTTGGACTAGTCACCTCTTGTGAGGTGGATACCAAGTAAACCAACCGTGTTAGCGTTGTTGCATTTGTTTCTGTATTTTCTGCTGCATATTCTTGAAGAAACAAGCAACGCCAAGCAACGCCGAGCACCGAGAGAACGCGACGAGCTATTCACCCCCCCCTCTAGCTACTTTTGGTCCTAACACTCTCTCCTCAATCTCTCTTATAACACTTCCTCCTTTTTTCCTCAACATACTTTCTCTCTCATCATACTTTCTCTCTCCTTAATCTTTTCCATCATATTCACTGTTCTCTTTTTCTCTCATCATACTTTCTCTCTCCTCAATCTCTCTCATCACACTCTCTCTGCTCATTTTTTCTCATTATATTTTCTCTCTCTTCATCCTCTCCCATCATACTTTCTCTCACATCATATTTTCTCTCATCATGCTCTCTCCAATCACACTCTCTTTTTTTATTTTCTCTCATCGCACTTTCTCTCTCTTCATTCTTTCTTATCACACTTTCTCTCTCATAATACTTTCTCTCTCATCATTCTCTTTCATCATATTTTTCTGTCACATTCATCTTTCTCTCACATCTAATTTTTTCTCTTATTTTCCTTTAAGGGTAAAAAAGGAAACTTTGATTTATTCCGATAGAAGATATATAACTAACCAAACATTACTTTTAAGAGTGATATCCATGCTCATACCTATTCCCATTCCACAATACAATGATTCTCATTCCGATTCCTATTCCTAGGAAAGAACCAAACGCCCCCTTACACTACAAAAAAACATAACTTTGGGGACAAAAGTTTGGAACGAAAATAATTCGTCCCAAAATTGGGACAAATTTAGGGTCGAAAATAAATTTCGACCCAAATAACCAACAAAATTTGCAACAAATAAATTTCGTTTCAAGTTTGCAACATAAAAAAAATTCGTTGCTAAATTCGTCCCCAAATCTGGAACGAATTAAAAATTTGTCGCAAATTTAGGGACAAATCCTGGATTTGTCCCAGATTTGGGAACGAATCGAGAATTCGTCCCAGATTTGGGAACGAATCGAGAATTCGTCCCAGATTTGGGAAGGAATCGAGAATTCGTCCCAAATTTTGGGACGAATTCAGGATTTGTCCCAAATTCTGGGACGAATCCAGGTTTCGTCCCAAAACTGAAAATATTTTTAAATAAATAAAATCAAACACCTAAGGCTTAAATATGGACCTAGAGACATCGGATTTTGATGAAACAAGTTTCTATGCGTCTATATCGTTGAGCTGATCGTAAATACGTCATCATCCATAATTTTTAATTAATATTTTCAGTGATTTGAATTTTTAACACCAAATTAGGTCAAATTAGGATTAAAAAATTCCAAAAATATATATATTTGGTAAAAAATATTTTTATTGATAGATTTACGATCAGGATAAAGATACGAGCACATAGAAACTTGTTTCATCAAATTCCGATGTCTCTAGGTCCGTATTTAAGGCGTCCAATTTTGTTTATTTTTTTTTTAATAAATAAATTTTTGGGACGAATCTCTGGATTCGTCCCAAAATTTGGGATGAATCCAGAGATTCATCCCAAACTTTGGAACGAATTCCTGGATTCGTCCCAAAATTTGGGACAAATCCAGGATTCGTCCCAAAACTGAAAATATTTTTAAAAAATAACATCAAACACCTAAGGCCTAAATATGGACCTAGAGATATCGGAATTTGATGAAACAAGTTTCTATGTATCCGTATCATTGAGCTGATCATAAATACATTTTCATCCGTAATTTTTAATTAATATTTTCAGTGATTTGAATTTTTAACACCAAATTAGGTTAAATTGGGGTTTAAAAATTCCAAAAATATATATATTTGGTAAAAAATATTTTTATTGATAGATTTACAATCAGAATAAAGATACGAGCACATAGAAACTTGTTTCATCAAATTCCGATGTCTCTAGGTATATATTTTTTAAAACATATATAGGTTGATAATAACTAAAAATGTGTTGTGTAGTGAACGGTTGTAAATTAGTGTCCAAAAGCTTAAATATGGACCTAGAGACATCAGAATTTGATGAAATAAGTTTCTATACGTCCGTATCATTGAGCTGATCGTAAATACGTCATCATCCATAATTTTTAATTAATATTTTCAGTGATTTGAATTTTTAACACCAAATTAGGTCAAATTGGGATTAAAAAATTCAAAAAATATATATATTTGGTAAAAAATATTTTTATTGATATATTTACGATCAGGATAAAGATACGAGCATATAGAAACTTGTTTCATCAAATTCGGATATCTCTAGGTCCGTATTTAAGGCGTCCAATTTTGTTTTTTTTTTTTTAATAAATAAATTTTTGGGACGAATCTCTGGATTCGTACCAAAATTTGGGATGAATCCAGCGATTCGTCCCAAACTTTGGGACGAAATCCTGGATTCATCCTAAAATTTGGGACGAATCCAGGATTCGTCCCAAAACTGAAAATATTTTTAAAAAATAAAATCAAACCCCTAAGGCCTAAATATGGACCTAGAGACATCGGAATTTGATGAAACAAGTTTCTATGCATCCGTATCATTGAGCTAATCGTAAATACATCATCTTCCATAATTTTTAATTAATATTTTCAATGATTTGAATTTTTAACACCAAATTAGGTCAAATTGGGGTTTAAAATTCCAAAAATATATATATTTGGTAAAAAATATTTTTATTGATAGATTTACGATCAGGATAAAGATACAAGCACATAGAAACTTGTTTCATCAAATTCCGATGTCTCTAGGTCCGTATTTAAGGCGTCCAATTTTGTTTGTTTTTTTTTTTAATAAATAAATTTTTGGGACGAATCTCTGGATTCGTCCCAAAATTTGGGACGAATCCAGAGATTCGTCCCAAACTTTGGGACAAATTCCTGGATTCATCCCAAAATTTGGGACGAATCCAGGATTCGTCCCAAAACTGAAAATATTTTTAAAAAATAAAATCAAACACCTAAGGCCTAAATATGGACCTAGAGACATCGGAATTTGATGAAACAAGTTTTTATGCGTCCGTATCATTGAGCTGATTGTAAATACGTTTTCATCCATAATTTTTAATTAATATTTTCAGTGATTTGAATTTTTAACACCAAATTAGGTCAAATTGGGGTTTAAAAATTCCAAAAATATATATATATGGTAAAAAATATTTTTATTGATAGATTTACGAATAGGATAAAGATACGAGCACATAGAAACTTGTTTCATCAAATTCCGATATCTCTAGGTCCGTATTTAAGGCGTCCAATTTTGTTTGTTTTTTTTTTAATAAATAAATTTTTGGGACGAATCCAGGATTCGTCCCAAAACTGAAAATATTTTTAAAAAATAAAATCAAACACCTAAGGCCTAAATATGGACCTAGAGACATCGGAATTTGATGAAACAAATTTCTATGCGTCCGTATCGTTGAGCTGATCCTAAATACGTTTTCATCCATAATTTTTAATTAATATTTTCAGTGATGTGAATTTTTAACACCAAATTAGGTCAAATTGGGGTTTAAAAATTCCAAAAATATATATATTTGGTAAAAAATATTTTTCTTGATAGATTTACGATCAGGATAAAGATACGAGCACATAGAAACTTATTTCATCAAATTTCGTTGTCTCTAGGTATATATTTTTTAAAACATATATAGGTTGATAATAACTAAAAATGTGTTGTGTAGTGAACGGTTGTAAATTAGTGTCCGAAAGCTTAAATATGGACCTAGAGACATCAGAATTTGATGAAACAAGTTTCTATGTGTCCGTATCATTAAGATGATCTTAAATACATCATCATCCATAATTTTTAATTAATATTTTCAGTGATTTGAATTTTTAACACCAAATTAGGTCAAATTGGGGTTTAAAAATCCCAAAAATATATATATTTGGTAAAAAATATTTTTATTGATAGATTTATGATCAAGATAAAGATACGAGCACATAGAAACTTGTTTCATCAAATTCCGATGTCTCTAGGTCAATATTTAAGTCGTCCAATTTTATTTAATTTTTAATAAATAAATTTTTAAAACTGAAAATATTTTTAAAAAATAAAATCAAACACCTAAGGCCTAAATATGGACCTAGAGACATCGGAATTTGATGAAACAAGTTTCTATACGTCCGTATCATTGAGCTGATCGTAAATACGTCATCATCCATAATTTTTAATTAATATTTTCAGTGATTTGAATTTTTAACACCAAATTAGGTCAAATTGGGATTAAAAAATTCCAAAAATATATATATTTGGTAAAAAATATTTTTATTGATAGATTTACGATCAGGATAAAGATACGAGCACATAGAAACTTGTTTCATCAAATTCTGATGTCTCTAGGTCCGTATTTATTCCTTTTGATTTTGTTCCTCTTTTATTTAAAAAAAAAATAAATTCTGGGACAAATTTCTGAATTCGTCCCAGATTTTGGGACGAATCCAGGATTTGTCCCAAAATTTGGGACGAATCCATGGATTCGTCCCAAATTTAGGGACGAAATTGGGAACAAAATATATTTGTTCCTAAAAACCCTAGATCTAAAAATCAACCCGATTCTTTTTCCCTTCCCTCATTTCTTTCCTCTCTCCCCCGTTCCCCTTCCCAGCTGCGATTTCCAGGATTTCGGCCGCATCTCCAACCGACGACGGCGTGATCTGCGACGATCGGCGGTGGAAGGTTTCCGTTTGGTAAGCCCTCTGCTCTCGGATCTCTCTCAGTCGGCGTTGCGGGGGCTGCTTGCTGGTTTGGGTTGGTCGCGTGCAGGCGTTGTCTGGCAGCCGCCAGGCGCTGCCTGGCCGCCGCCAGGCGCTGCCTGGCCGCCGCCAGGCGCTGCCTGGCCGCCGCCAGGCGCGCGCATGGCCGCCGCCAGGCGCGCGCATGGCCGCCGGCGCCAGGCGCGTGCTGGCCGCCGCCGCCAGCCGCGTGCATGGCCGGCGGCGGCAGGCGCTGCCTGGCCGCCGCCCGGCAGTCCTTGTCTGGCCGCCGGCAGGCCGCTGCTTGGCCGGCGTGTGGCTGCCCGCTGCCTTGCGATGGCTGGACAACGTATGGCCGCCGCCGTGCACGCACCTTCTGAAATTTAAGTTAATTTTCGAAATTTACTGTCTTAATTGATCATAATGTTGTTTGTGCAGGTCTTATTTTGGCGTGATCTCAGTGTAGTTGAAGGCAGCTGTATTTGTTGACCTATTTTCGGTATTCTTAAGTTCATTATTATGCATTTACTAATTTGTATATAAAGTTAGCTTTAAATAATTAATTATATTCACTACAAGAAAAAAGCCTTACAACAACGGTTTTTCACCGTTGTCGTAGCCCCTTTCTGACTGTTGTTAAAGGCTGTGTTGTTAAAGGGGGTACTCAAAGACAACGGTTTTTAACCGTTGTCTTTGAAGACAAAGACAACATTTTTTACAACGGTGAAAAACTGTTGTCTTTTCCTTCAAAGACAACAGTTTTTCACCGTTGTCTTTGAGCGTCTACCTTTAATAACAGGGTCTTCAACAACAGTTTTAACCTATTTACGACAACAGTGAAAAACCGTTGTCTTTTTTTGATAAAAAATAAAAAAATATTAAAATTTATTATACAATTTTCTAGTATTATAAATCATTCAAAATACTAAATTTGTAAATAAAATTTAACATATAATTTTCTAACATTCGAAAATAATATTTACAACATTCCGAAGAAATTTCAAAAGCAGCCAACAAAATGACAACGACACTATTAAAACAAAGGTAGAACAACACAACATCCTAATCCTAGAAGAGTAACACAACATCCTAATCTTGATATCCAGTTTTGAAGAGTTGGATCATTTGAACTACTTTTACCATGTACAACACTAGAAGAGTAACAAAACACTGCTTCTTAATTCTCCTAATCCTTCATCTTCTTCATCCTTGCCATGTTTGCATCGTACTTGGATCGAAGTGGACCAAATAGATAAAGAAAGAAGATAAACTAGATGCCTTCATCTTCTTCATCCTTGCTTCTTAATTCTCCTAATCCTTCATCTTCTTCATCCTTGCTTCTTAATTCTCCTAATCCTTCAAACTCCACCTGTAAGAAGAAGATAAAGAAATGTCACTTGATCTAAACTAAATGCCTATGAATAATAAAAAAATCTGAAATCTCATAAAGTAGACTTAATTCATTAATAATGCATCATATTGAATGCCTCTCCATGACTAGCTTAATAGCCTGTGCTATAGACATGTCTTCATTTGTTTCATACCTGAGTTTGTTAGCCTGTAAACGTTGAACAGTCATTTCACAAGAGAAATATTTCCAAGTTATCAGCACTGCAGATATAAGGTTAATAAAGAACTTACCTCTTCCAGAATGGTTTCAAACACCTTACCAACTTTTTCCACTAGATCTTGAGGCACTTGATGTCCATCACCATCAAAGAGTGCGTAGCTGAAAAATAGAAGTAAATTTGTCTCCATAAGATTATAGTCTCCATGATCAGTGATATCTGTTAGTTATTCAGTTAACCATTACCTCTGCAAGTCATGATCATACAAGACAGAATTGTCACCAGAAGTCAGATTGATGTTAGGTTTTCTATCCCAACTGTGTAAGAAGTTACTTCCTTAGAATTGCAATCCCCTATCATTTTCATTTCATAGCTTAAGTGCAACGGTAAAATTATTGTCGCATGACCTGGTAATCACTGGTTCAAATTTAAGGAAACAAGAGGAATTTTGTGCACTGGGTTGTTTCTCTAATGAACACAGAGTGCAAATTCTACTTACACATCAGGACAAGCGACCTTGTTATTGCTGCATTTCTCCCATTTCACAACTTGATCAGACCACTCTCCCTGTTGTTCAACTAAAAGCTTTAATCAAAACTAACACAAAGACGTCAAAAAAAAAAACTCACGGAAAATTATCTCACAGTGATGTTTTGTTTGAGTGCGTCGAGAAATTCCTCCACAACATTGTCGTAAAATCGATCTCCTGCTGTCTCAATAATATCTTTATCCCAGACCTGCATTGCAGCATATATCCGCACATGAAAATTAGTGTGAAAAATGGTGAAAGAGATTTTCAAAAAAATAAACCAAATTCCTACTTTATGGAGCTCTGATTTCCTTCTAAACCAACGCACTGGGATCGTATTTCCTCCTCTATCAGAAGTAAATCCTACATGAAGAGGCTAAACAATTCCGAATCGACATCAGTTGGTGCAAATAACTGAAGAAAGCAATTAAGAAATAGTCTCTTCTACCTGATGGATGTCACCCATTAAGTGAGAAAGGAATAGAAGTGCTTCAGTGAGATTATCTAGATTACAGGTAAAAAAAAACAGAGGAAATGAATTAAGTAGAAATGATATCAATATAACATAGGACATAGAAACTATCTTTGATATATTAATTACATTGTGATTCATCGGCAGAGCTTCCATAGGTGAGAAGCTGATTAGTATAATTAGTGATGGCACCTGAGACACACCTCCCTTTCACACCATCTTCATCTTTGCAATCCCCTGATCATAACCAACAACATATCATTGCTAATACTAGAACGATATTGTATGGACTAGAATAAACACAATCAAAGCATGCATGAACACTAACTGTTGTAATTATAAGTGCAAAGATCATCAGGGGTATCAATGTAGTGAAGTTCCGACGACCAATGGTATCGAAACTTGATTGTATCTGCCCAAGAGCAAAGGGTGCTTAGGTCGTTCTCTGCGTAGGCAGGGAGTAGTTCTTTAACCGCTGCAGCTGCTGACTCACTTAAACGATCCTGGGTAATCTGGCAAATAATCTGGTGGCCGACAATTCCCCATCCATAAGTGAAGGCTGGGAATGCTAAGAGCAGGAAGAAAGAGGCCAGCGTGTGAGAATTGAAGTAGAAGCCCATTTCTGTGATCTGGTGGTTGTGGCCTCAAATGAGATGAATCCGAGAGATTATATTGCAACACTTTTGAGTTCAGTCTTTGTCATATACACTGAAAGGGAAGGTGGAAGTAGACGAGCAAGAAAGTTAATGCAAAGCTGTAATTGTATTTTGAGGAAAGTTAATGCAAAGCTGTAATTGTATTTTGAGTCAAGAAACGCTTTGGCATGTAATGGAAACAAAAACACAAAAAACACAAAAAAAAAAAAAAAAAAAGCATACCAGGCTGCTCCCAGGTTTTGGAGTAGGAGGGTCTCCTCCAACGGAAGTGAACGCTCCGCTAACGAGCTCGGAACCCCCTCAGACCAGATACACCCACCGCCATCCCCATGGAGGACCGACGTCGGCAACTCATCGGCGATGCGGAAGCCGACACCGTCGGGTCTATCGAGGACACCACGATGACGAAGATGGGGAATCTCATCCAATAGATTATCGATATCGAGCTCCTCCGCTCTCTTTCCCATTATCACGTCTCGCTCCTCCAAGAGTCTGGCAGAATCAGGAAAGAAACGGGATAAGAGGAGGATTAGGGTTCGACGACCAGGATTTGTGGCACGGGGAGCCTTCGCGGAGGCGAAGAAGAAGAGTGTGGAGCAAGAAGACGATAGAAGGGGCTTTATACAGAGGAATGCGAAGAGGGCGAGCCCAGAGTACCGCAGACGGCGAGAAGATGCAGGAGTATCTAGGGTTTTCGATGAGAAGATGCAGGAGGAAGAAGTAGAGGACACTTACTGTTAGTGGATTTCATGTAGGAGGTCTTGCCGGTGAGGGCGTCCTTAATGGACTCGTGGACTGTTGCTGCTCCTACGCGGCTCCGGTGAGCGAGAGATTGTGAGAAAAGAGAAAAGAGGGACGGATTGAGAAGATAAAAGGGTGGAATGCGGCGGCAAAAAACTTTCGGGGAGAGGGAAAGAAAAAAAGCGGGGCAAAAATTGGCGAAGGGGAAAAAACGGCGAAGGAAAAAAAACACCAGTATTCAACATCACTTAAGACAACGGCTTTTAAAAATTGTTGTCGTAATCCCAAAAAAAAGCGCACATAGACAACAGTTTTCAAAAACTGTTGTTGTAGCATTTAAAAACCATTGTCGTAGTCTTAAAAAAACATAAATAGACAACGGTTTTTAAAAACCGTTGTCGTAGGCCAAAAAAATTGCTAAAAGACAACGGTTTTGGTTAAAACCGTTGTTAAAAGGCAAAAAGACAACGGTTTGGTATAAAACCGTTGTCGTTTGAGTGTTGTTGAATGACATTTTTCTTGTAGTGATTATAGTTGATTAATTGCGTTCCTTCTTTTTGATTAGCTGTTGTTTTTGTTTTGTCTTCAATGATAAGATTTATCTATATTAACTTTTAATAATGTTTAACTTAATAGTTGAATTCAGGTAAAATGCAGAATGAGCGAAGTTGGATGTATAACAAAAATTTGCCTAATCATCAGGGGTTAACTCCTGAGTTTATCACTGGACTGAGGCAATTTTTAAATTTTGCATCTACTCAAATTATGTATATGGATGGCAAGAAGATAAGGTGCGCGTGTAGAAAATGTCACAATGGAAAATTTTTACCCACCGATAAGGTTGAAGAACATCTTTGTAGATTTGGTTTTACTCCGAATTATTATAATTGGACAAGTCATGGCGAACCGTTCATATCTGATGAGGATTATGGACGGAATTTTCAAGCCTCTACTAGTGGGGATCAGAGTTATTATGAACAATTCAATCCATATCAGAGGATGGTAATTGATGCAAGTTGTCAGAATTATATCCCCGAGACGCTTGGTGCAAGTTCTAGTTTTCCTCCAACAAGTGAACAAATGTTTGCCACTAATACATTGCCGTTGGAGGAGCCTGATGTACCAGGTTTGGATGAAATATATTACAAATTTCAAGAAGTATTGAGTGCTGCAAATGAACCATTATATTCCGGTTGTGACAGTCAGACTAAATTATCTCTCACATCCAGATTATTAAATATAAAGGCAGATCATAATATGTCGCAAGATTGTTTTAATGATATTGTTCAAGCGTTTGACGATACATTGCCACGTGATCACATTTTGCCTCCTGATTTTTACAGTATGAAAAAAATGGTGAAAGATTTAGGTCTTCCGGTTGAAAGAATTGATGTTTGCAGAGATGGTTGTATGTTATATTGGGGAGATGATGCATATGCAGATGTTTGTAAATTCTGTAATCAAGATAGGTATAAGACAACCAGAAGGAGTCAACAACGACGTAAATCATACAGCCAGTTGTTTTATTTACCTTTAACTCCTAGATTACAAAGACTGTATGCATCAAAGGCAACAGCAGAACACATGACTTGGCATGCAACTCATAAAACAGAAGAGGGGCTAATGTGTCATCCATCAGATGCAGATGCGTGGAAAAATTTTGATAGAACATATCCAGATTTTGCAAAGGAGACTCGAAACATTAGATTATGTCTATGTGCTGATGGATTTGCTCCATTTAGTAAATCAGGAAGAAATTATTCTTGTTGGCCAGTTATCTTAACGCCATATAATCTTTTACCTGGGATGTGCATGAAAACACCTTATATGTTTTTAACATTAGTTGTACCTGGGCCGCAAAATCCAAAGAAGTTAATAGATATTTATATGCAACCTCTGATAGCAGAACTTAAACAACTATGGGATGAAGGTGTTCCTACATACGATGTTCATTCTAACCAGATGTTTATACTGAAGGCTGCTCTTCTTTGGACCATAAATGACTTTCCAGCTTATGGTATGCTATCAGGTTGGAGTACTGCTGGGATCTTGGGATGCCCAATATGTATGGAGAGATCAAAGTCATTCAGATTGAAACACGGAAAGAAACCAAATTATTTTGATTGTCACAGGCAATTCTTACCCACAAATCATAAGTTCAGAAAGAATAAAGATGAATTCACTAAAAATAGGATCGAAAGAACACTTCCGCCATTGAGATTGACAGGTCAAGATATTTGGTACAGAGTGCATCACTTTCCCTCTGTTATTAATTAAAAATGGTAAGTTTTTAATTATCCTTTGTTATGTATCAGATCTGTAATTAACTTTATTAAATTATTGAAATTTCCATCATATATTTCGACATGGTGGACGTAGACGGCGACCACAGGACCAGACACATCCATCACCTGCCAGTGAACCTATGCCACCCCCAACTCAGGTAGGCTCATCCCATGTGTCTTCTCCACCGGCATCATATTCCCCTGCCAGTGTACCTATGCCACCCCTTCATCAGTCGGGCCCATCTCATGTACCTTCTGCACCGGTTTCATATTCGCCGCCACAAGAACCTTACCCAGAGCAGTTACCTGTCCACTCAGATCCTCCTGACTCAGCAAGAAACTCATTTGCTGAGTTTAGGAATGATAGAGCTCCTTTAGTCCCCATCGGTGATTCGTAAGTCTATAAAATATTTTATTTTTAGACCTATCTTAATTATTTAACATCATTATTTTGTAATTTAATGCAGCTTTGAAAATCCGGTACAAGTTGTTCGAGAAATAAATAGAATCGTGAACAACCATTGGGGAGGGGATTCTTTGACATATTCAAGCACTCCACCAGCCACAAAACAACTTTGGTGGAGCGAGTTCAAAGTATATTTTCTTGAGTTTACTTCAATTTTACAGTGATTATATAATAAAATAAATTTCTATTTTAGCGCTTAAATAATTGGGACCCGAATGACGAAATGGAGATACGAAGAATATTTAAAAAGAAATGTGGCGATCACATTAGACATGTATTAAGTCACGCAAAGAGTCGGGGGAAAAAGCCAAATTTCATCACTGAAGAAAATTGGGAGAGGATCACTATATTTTGGGCAACGGAGGAAAGTAAACAAAGGAGTGACCTGAATAGAATGAATCAATCTCACAATTCTGGTGACTCAAGTGCTATATATGCGGGAGACTCCATTAACATAGATGAGCATAGACGGAGAATGGTAATTGTTTCACTCTTTCACAACTTTTTAATATATATCAAATTATTTCATTATTTGAAATAATATTTTTTTAGACCAAGGAGACTGGGAAGGAGCCTTCTTTCATTGATACTTTCACTCGCACTTTTAAAAAAAAAGATAACACATGGAGTGGGGCGAGAGCAAAAGCAGTCAAGGTAATATTTATTTTACCTTAATATATGGTTTAAATTTAATTAGTTAGCTACCATTATTGTCTTAATATTATATGTGTTTCTATTATATCTAATCAATATCGTATGTGTTTTACAAAACAGGAAAAATATAATCAACTCGAGCTAGCTCAAACATGCTCACAAGCTGGTGTCGATGGTCAGGGGTCTGAGGAGTCTGTTGGCAATAATTTGAGTTTATGGTTAAAGGCCAGTGGAGGACCAAAAGGGGGAAGAATATTGGGGATGGGTTCCTTGAGTAGAACCCAAAGATTAGTTGGAACTTCTTCCTCCACATCAGCACTTACGACCCAAATAAATACCTTGACTGATGAGGTTAGCCATCTGAAGGAAATAATATCGCAAAGAGACCAAGAAAGGGTGCAAAGAGACCTAGAACGGGCTAATTTGGAGAAAGATATTAGAGATATGCGCCGACAACAAGAATTAATCATGAAACACCTTCAGTTGAGCTCCGCTCAAAGTCAAAATCCTCCCAATGACGACGATGATGATGCCTACGATGATAACGATGATGGCGGTGATGATTTTTTGATGATTTTAATAATGTATGATGAATTTTTTTTCTCATGTTTACTGCTTTACACATTAATCAATGGTTTTTTAACTTTTCAACTCTGCCATTTGTAGGTTAAGTCTGTTGTCTTCTTGCACTATTTCATTGTCAATGTATGAGATGACTTATCTTTGACGTAGACTAATCTATATGATTCTTAGTTGTGTACCAGTAACAAAATTAAAGCATAACTAGGCAATATGAATGGAGTCTCTAATACTCTAACTTTATTTTTGTCCTGATTTGATAATGTTGTTTGTGCAGGTCTCAATTTGGTGTGATCTCACTGTAGTTGAAGACAACTGTATTTGTTCACCTCTTTTCGGTATTCCTAAGTTCATTAATATGCATTTACTGATCTATATATACAGTTAGCTTTAAATAATTATGTTATAGTTGTTTAATTATATAAAGTTAACTTTAAATAATTATGTTAAAGTTAGCTTTAAATAGTTGTTTAATTGTGTTCCTTCTTTTTGATAAGCAGCTCTTTCTTGTTTTGTCTTCAATGATAATGATGCATAAAAGTTCTGAATTTGATCTATGTACAGTCTCAAAACTATGTGGATACATAAAAGTTCTATATTTCATCTAGAATTACATCACACTATTCTAAAATTCTTTACTAGATAACGATGCATCCTCCTACCTTAATATTTTGCAAAGAGTTGTTAAAAATGTGCTAAAGTTATTCATATGAAATTGTCAACTAGTTAACACAATGAAAGGAACAATTATTTTAAACATCCTTTAGTTTACATTAAATACCAACCAAAGACAAAACTATAAATTCAGCAAATTAAAATGAAAAATAAAGTTAACTAAGTGAGAAAATTTGAACCCTAATACCATACTTCACAAGATCTCTCTCTCTTTCTCTCTATATGATGTGCCAATTATATTAGGTTGTATCATAGTTACGATACATGTACTTAGCTTCAAAATAATGCTTATAATTTTATTTACCGTTGCTATGACATGGATGATTCATATCGTTGGTAAATATGACTTTTATTAGAATTAGGGCTTTTATTAGAATGTTTAAGGAATTTCATATTTATGTTTTGTTTCCAATTATTCTTTTTACATGGCCATATCGTATAATATTTACAATCTTTCTTGTTACACATAATCTAGTTTATTTGTTTGTTGTTATGTAGGCAAAGGAGATTTGATGGGGATCAAAGATTTTGTGGCACACGAAGATGACTATATGTATTCTTAGTGTTGTTGGATGGATGATGGACTTATAAAACATTGGGTTGTTGAACTTGTAAACTTTGTTGAACAAGATGGATCTTGTAAACTTTGTTGAAATCTTTATATTTCTTGAATTATGAGTTGATGTGTTGAATGTTAAATTAGGATGTGTTGAATGCATATTATTTGTTATTTGCGGTTTTTATGTATTTGGATTGTATTGCAGAAATAAATTGAAGCTGGGAAAAAATATTTGATATAGGGACGAATTTGGCAATGAAAATGATTTGTCCCAATTCTATCGTAATTTGGGACAAAATTATTTTCGTCCCAGAATTCGTCCCAGAATCTGGGACGAATCTACAAAATTCGTCCCAAAATTCGTCCCAGAATCTGCGACAAATTCTGGGACGAATTTTGTGGATTCGTCCCAAAATTCGTCCCAGATTCTGGGACGAATTCTGGGACGAATCAACAAAATTCGTCCCAAAATTCGTCCCAGAATTTGGGGCGAATTCTGGGACGAAAATTTATCTTATGGTTATCAAAGAATTTGGCAAGTTTTTGTTGCCAAATTCGTTGCCAGTTTTGCAACAAATTTATTATTCGTTGCAAACTTAGGAACAAAAATGGCAACAAAAAAAATTTTGTCACCGAATTTGTCCCCAAATTCGTTGCAATATTAGGGACAAACTTGGCAACAAAATATAATTTGTCACCGAATTCGTCCCCAAATTTGTTGCAAAAATAGAGACAAATGTGGCGGAAAATTTATGTGAATTCGTCCCCAAATTCGTTCCTAAGTTTGCAACAAAAATAATTTTCGTTGCAAATTTGTATACTTTTTTGCAACGAATTTGGGGACGAAAATTTTATTCGTCACCAAATTCGTCCCCAAATTCGTTTCCAAATTTGCAACAATGAATAATTCGTTCCAAAAGTTGGCATCAACCATTTTGGGACGAAAAAATTTTCGTCCCAAATTTTGTCCCTAAATTTTTTGTAACGAATTTTTTATTAAAATTCGTCCCCAATTTTGTCCCAAAATACCTTATTTTTTGTAGTGTTAGAAATTTAACTGATTTCTGATTCTGTTTTTTTTCCATTTCTTTCATACTTCAATTTCAAAATTCATGTGCAGCTAATGTTTTTCTGATTTGCAATTCAGCCTCGAAACCTCACTGCTATACTTCCATTTCCATGTCATTCTGCTGATTATATTCTCTAAGAACAAGCATTGCACTAACCATGAACTGAGTTTCACGGATTTAAATTGAAACATTGAAAGGTGCAACAATGATTTCTGCATTTCAACAATTGAGAATCAATTCAGCAAGGATTCAATGGATTGCAGCTGCCAAAAGTTTCATAGTTTCAGATTTCGGAAAATTCCTGCACTCCAGACTTCAGGAAATCAGATTCTGCTTCACTGGCAATCCAGCAGCTGATTATAATTCAGCAACTCCACCAATAGCAACTACGAAGACTCCAAGATGACATCAATCCCTGCACTTTGTAAATTCAAAATCAGCTTCAAAAAGTATAGAGTTCAATTTCAAACTCTAGTTGTGTCATTCAAATTCTCGCTATGCTCCTCATTCAAATTCTGTCACTTCCGTTCACAGCCCTTTTGCTTTCTTCTCTTCTTGAATTTAAGCAGTAAAGTAATTTGATTTGTGATTCAGCATCAGAGCATTACTGCTGTTGATAGCATAGTGCTGACTGAACAAGTATCCAAGCATCAGAGATAGTCCCTTGCATTTTTTCCAGATTCAGAAATCAGGTTCCAGGGGTTAGTTTCATAATCCTGATTTCTCAAAGTTCCAGATTTGTTAATCACTAGAACTCAATAAGAACAAAACACCAAATAACATTGAGGCATCAAGAACTCTGATTGAGTTTCTTCACCGATCAAAGAGCTCTGTTTCTTCTCAGTTATAGCAGGAATTTTCCTCTTTTGACTTGATTTCAGAAGTCGGCTGCTGCAAATTTTTCAGGCTGTGAATCACAAGGGTTTTGATTAAAGAACATAATAAAAGACACTGGAAGACTGAATGTTTCTTTTAGAATCTTTACTGACCAGATGTAACGCTCCAAGTTTTTTTTTTTTTGGAGAACAAATCATATATATATATCCATAAACTTAAATCAACACCATCATCAAGAAAATACTGAATTCTTAACATGAGTTCCTGAATTTATTTGCAACAAATGACTACTAGACTATGCGGTAAGGTAAACTAAAGTAGGTCTTCAGGTTGTACTGCTATGGTCCCGAGCTGGCTCACTGGTCATTGCCTCCTGTCTCATTCATCTCATTTCCTGGAAACAATTATAATCTGTGAGTAAAGAGACTCAGCATATTCCAAACCGTGTTATGCAATAGGTAGCATCCATAATCTAGTGTACTACGGGGTACCTAAGCTAGGCAACTTGGAACTTACTTACTGACATGTTATAGAAATAAACACAAGCATTGACATAGACGTACAGACATGCGCATAAGCAAGTAAATAACTAAGTATGAAATAGACAATATCATGAGCATGAATAAAAACATAGACATGAACATACTTACATGGTATAAACGTTCATACTATAGAGGAACAAAAACATATAAGCATGTAAATAAATTAAGCATGGATTATAGTCAGGAGCATGTATATAAACATAGGAATAAACATACTAGCTGGCATAAATGTACATACTAGGGATGAACAGAAGCATAAGTATAAGTATGTAATTAAACTAAACATGGAAAAGGTCATAATCTCATAGAGTTAGTGAGCTCCCGGGCTAAGGTCACCAGTCACACTCAACTACATAGTTTGGTGAGCTCCCGGGCTAAGGACACCGATCACACTCGACCACGTAGATTTGGTGAGCTCCCGGGTTAAAGACACCGGTCACACTCGACTACATAAAATTGGTGAGCTCCCGGGTTGTGGGCATCGGTCACACTTGATTACATAGATTTGGTGAGCTTCCGGGCTATAGACACCGGTCACACTCAACAACGTAGATTTGGTGAGTTCCCGGGCTAAGGACACCGGTCACACTCAATCACGTAAAATTGGTGAGTTCCCGGGCTAAGGACACCGGTCACACTCAACCACGTAAAATTGGCGAGCTCCCGGGCTAAGGACACGGTCACACTCGACCATGTAGATTTGGTGAGCTCCCGGGCTAAGGACACCGGTCACACTCAACCGCATAATTACATAAATATGGATATAAGTTTAATCATGCATTTAACATAAACTTGAACACTACTTAAATATGAGCATGATCATAAATCTTAACATGAGCATGGAAATTTATAACATCAGCTTAAGCGTAGATTTGTTCATAAACATAACATGAGCATGCATAAATATAAACAGGAAATTGATTAGAGCATCAATAATCGGTCACATTTCATATACTTTAAATTTGTCCACAGTTTACTAAACATGAAGAAATGGATAACTTTTGTGGCTAGCAAGAAAAACTAACCAAGACTTTTAATTCCTTAACGAATTAATTATTTATTAGTTGCTTGATTTATGACAAGTGACTTTGCAACCCATTTATATGCAGGCATTTTAAAAGGTCTCTTGTAAACGATTATGGAAAAGGACCCATTCTAAGTATAATATTTAATTAGACAAGACTAACTCCATACCCTAAAACTAATTCTGGATAAAGAAATTTATTTAGTAAAATATCTCATTCTAAAGACAATTAATCACAGTGGAGGATTTTTATGTTAACTTATCACTTTAGAATTAATCACTAACAGACCTATTCCATCCTAGTCCCAGATCAATTTGTCGATCAAAACGGAAAATATTTTGATAGTAATGTGGTCGCTCAGCCCTATACTTTACCTCAACCTTGCCGAAGCTAAGGTTATCTTCCAACATCACAAAAATTGAAACCAGATATGTACAACGCAAATTGAAAATAAAACCTAGTAGCTTGCCCCACGTTCGATCGTTGTTGTTAATACCTTTGACATGTTTACTAATGCAAATGGAAGATCCACTACCATTGTATTGGTAACTCTATTCTATGGCATGCAATGGGTCAAGAAACAATTTGAACTAAGCACCCCATTTAAAAGAATCCACCATATAAAGTTCAATGCCTAATTGGAAACCCACAGTACTACTCTATATCTGACACGATGATGCATTTAAAACATAACGCCGAGGGATAATAACAAGAAATCTCATATAATCCTCCAATCTAATTAAAACATAACATAGTATAAAACATGCACGGAATTACAGAGCAAGAACATGATGGACCACTCTTAAATTTTTCTTAGACAAACTGTTGGATCATGCTCCCAAAGACAACCAAGAACATCCAACTATATTACCCGAAATTCATAAACTATGGGAACTAACTAGAGCATTAACAAGTAGGGAACATGCCTTTGATTTCTCTTTTCTTTTTCTTCCCGTAGAGTTCTAGGGCCGGTGGAGAATGATGAGGGTGGAGCTTCTTAGGGCCGGCTACCAAAAATAATTCCCTAGAGCTTTTGGAGGTAGGGTTTTAAAGAGGTGGAAGCTTAAAACTTTGTCTAAATTCTATCAATTTTATTATATAAATTTTATTTTACTAGATGTTTATAAAAATTCATATCCATATATATCTTACTATCTTACTATTTTATTAAAAATCTCCCCCCTTTACTAACTAACTTTGGTGAAACCTAAAATGAATTTACGTTACTGTCCTTTTTTCTATTCGCACTAAAAATAATTCTAAGGTTTATTAGTAATTCCATAAGCGAAACAATCAGTGATCTAGAGTTCGAGACTCAGCTACGACGTATTATTATGAATTTTTCTCATTATTAATTTTCTCTGGTTGTTTTATATAAAAAAAATATAGTTCTCTTTAATCCCACATCTTAGAATTGACAACACTATGATCAAAGAAGCTTCTATAAATATTTTAGCCCGACCATATTAAAAAATATACTTTTCTTAGTTTCTTTTACTAAGATAAGATAAGTATAATATTAAATTAAAATAATTTTTTGCATAGGAAAGCCCACTACAGTAATTTATTACTGGGATTCTCTAACGTCCTTGCATTATTGTACTGTTGCATGGGTCTGACGAATCTTACCCAAATGATTAATTCTTGGTTCTGAAGGTGACACTAGAAAATCCAAATAATTCGGATTTTTAAAGATCCAAATAATTTATATATTATTATATTACACACGCAGCGCGTGTGCACGATCACACTAGTATTTATAGAGATTAAATTTATATTATATTTTATATTATATAATATATCAATTATCTATACGTTAGTGATCATATTTGCTTTTATGTTATATATAATATATTATTTATAAAGATTAAATCTATATAATAATATCTAATTTATTTATACGTTTCTTATCTAATCTATATTTTATATTTTATATCACAATATATAATATGTAAATTATCTTTTTGATGAATAATCTATATAAAAATTTCATATATTTATATCTTATTATTTGATTAATCTAAATTCCTTAATTGTAGGCTAACTTAATTAAATAAATTTTTAATTAAATTAAGTGAATCATTTTAATTAAACCATTGGGTTTCCGGGCACTACACCAGAACTTGCATCAAGGCTTGGCATGGTCTTGTTATGGTTGATACATCAATCACTTAGTCCATTCCTGTTGGTTTCTGATTTCCTTTGCTGTAAACGATTCATATCTCTTAATAGCACAAGGCAGTACCTATTGTTGAACCAGAATTCATCCTCTTGTGTAAACTGATACCCTGATTCAAAGATGACTTCAGGACTAGAACTGATTTCTGACTTCCTGACTTCAGAAATTCCAATCTCAATTCTGTTGGTGACACTTGAGGAATGATCAACTATAGTTTCAAGATTTGGAGTTAAAGGCTAATCTAGTTTAAATCATCCAGGATCCAGCTTAAAAGAAGGTACCATATGGCACTACATTACCAGAAGTTAAAATTCAGATTGCATGAACCCTTGGCTCTAACTTCTCATTTCCTAGCACTAAATGTTACACATCTCGATGTCCTAACTTATCTTGATGCCACCAGAAATGGTAGGAACCTTTAAGATTGAATTCACCCTATCAAGTTATGAATTTAAGAACCAAATCAAAAATCATATCAGAGATCTACAGAATTTAAACTCCTTTCTGAAATGCTCAAGTTACAGATTCAGTTTCAAAATTCTAATTCCCAAAGTGAATTTAGCTTATGCTCTAAAGAAATCAACTTATCAATGGGTAGTCGTTGTCACTAAGTTAACTGAGCTCCAATTGAGGTTGTAGCAACTTTAACTCTGGATTCTGGAAATCAGTAATTCAGAATTCAATACTAGCAATCAGCTCCCTGGGTTCTAATCCTACAAATTGGATTTATGGATTTTCACAAGTTCTAAATCAATCAATGAGACTTTCCCAAATCTTTTATGGTTTCAGAACAGGTTTTGGTTCAATATCAATCAGCTATTACACTTCAAAAATTCATCATCCAATTTCAGCATTTTCAGAATTAATCTGGATTCTCAAATCTGTAAATTGAATTCTCAGTTTCAGATATTGGTTCCCAGGGCAACTTCCTGAGGAATTCAGCTCGTAAGAGAATATTAATTGACACTCTAATGATGAGAGCTTGGATTCCAATTACATCCTGCCGAATTAACTTGAACGTTTAGCACAAAGTTGTTTGACAATTCTGTAAATGCACAGTTCTTATCTGATCTACGATCAAATTGTTTCAGTTCACATCAGCTTTACAGTTCTACTTGAACTACTTGAAAATTATGCATTGCTATGATTCAAATGCAGTATTCCTGACTCTAAAAACAGCATTACTATGATTGCTGGTATGAAATGGAAAGGGTTTCCGAAATTGAAAATGTAGGTTCTGTTGTCTTGAATCATGGAGATTTCACTTAACAAAGGATCCCAATTATTACTGAAATGTTTGGAGCTTGAATTCTTACTGATCCAGTTCAGAAACGGCATGTAGAGTTAGCATTCCATTCTCTTCTCAGCCTCATTCACTTTTATCTGGAAACATTGTTCTGAACAGATCTTAATGATCAGAAATTTGTAATGGAAGCATAGCACGCAACTCATGATAACTGATACATCAATTTCAGATTTTTTTCAAACATCTTCCACTGATCTCTGGAAACAATTTAAAGACTCCATAACATACCACTTCCTCAACCACTAGAAACCATCTCATTGAAACAATCCGACAGATATTCATTCCAACTTCTCAACAATCTCTGAAAATTCCAGTTTTGTTCTCCTTTCATCCATAATCTTTCATCTTTATTTTTTTTTCAAATAACAATCACTTATTGAATAACCTGACAAATGTAAACACATTACCCAGCATAAAACAAACACAGAGTCTCTGAAACCTCCACAGCCTTGCACATATTAGAAAAACTTAGTTTCAGAATTTAGCTTTTGAAAATTCCTGAACCTTGAGTTGCTGAAGCTCCTCCATTTACACTAAACTGATATAGCCCTCAACAAACCAACCTCAAATTCTGCTCCACACCCTCCAAACTTTTGAATTTCTTACACTTTCAACTTCTGAATACAGATGTTAATCACAACTAATAGAGAATGCAATGAATGACCAAAAGCACAGCAATTCCATAGACTTGTCAAATAAACATTCCTCCCCCCACACTTAAACTTTTGCCCAACCTAACTCACCAAGCAATCAATCCAAAACTCTCAAGGAGGAAGAGCAAACATAGATAATCAAAAATTAAAATACTAGATGACAATGTTTTAAGAAAATTGTGGGGAAAGAAATTGAAAATTATGAGGAAACAAGAATGAAAAATATCCTTCATCATTTTCATGCACGCATATGTTGCTATGGTTTCAAAAACAAGCAAAGCAAGTTGAAATGTCCCTAAATCTACTATTGAATAGGTAATTTTTTTTACACCTTAAAATATTCAAACGTCTCGAAAGGAAAGCTCTCAAAACTCATGCATCATTTCCAAAATTTATTAAAGTGATCCATTAAGTTCTCAAAACAATGTGCCACTAGCAAATGCCAAATACTTATCATAGAGGTTTAGAATTTATTCTCCTAAAAGAGAACAAACCAACTAACTAATGCGGAAGCATGAACTAGAAGGTCTTTGAGTTGTACTGCCATCGTCCGGAGCCTGCTCACTAGTCAAGGTCGCCTATCCCCTTTTTGTCCTGACACCCGCAACAATCAATACTATGAGTTTAAAGACTCGTCATGTTCAAACCATGATATGCAATAATTAATCCATGTAACCATGTATTCTAAAGGTAAACATATGTTAAACAGTTCTAAACTTAACCTCTCACATAGCATAGACATAAACATGGTTTTATCATTGTGTCTAGTTTAGTAACAACTTGTATGACATAAACATAAACACTTTGTTAAACTGCATATATCCTATCATATATACTAAAATAAATCATGCTAACCCCAAACCTGAACTCAAACATTCGTATAACATAAACATGAACATAGATTTTCATATTAGAACATATGTTAAATAGTTTTGACCTTAACTACTTGCATAAACATAAACATGATTTTTTTCCATAAAAGAAACATATCTTAAATTATTTAAACATAAACATGGTTTTATCATGTTAAATATCAACAAAGAATATAACCTCTAACTTCAGTTTCATGAACCTCTAAACTACCTTAAATTAACATTCAATTTTTAACCTTCATTATCTTTTATTTTTACTTGTAAGTTTCATAAATTACATGAATTTAGATCATCAAGTGTAGCTACTTTATACCTTAACCTCATATCGTTTGGCCAAACATTTATCCTAGTACTAGGTTGGTAAGGTTCACCGGACCCTTCGTAAGAAAGATTCCCAAACCCCTCTGCTTTGGTAAGATTCACCGAACCCTTCTTAAGCTGGATTTCCAAACCTTTTTTGTTTTGGTAAGGTTCACCGGACCCTTCTTGATCTGGATTTCCAGACCTCTTTTGTTTTGGTAAGGTTCATTGGACTCTTCTTAAGCCGAATTCCTTACTTGTTCCCTTTCTTTTGGTAAGAATTCCGGTAACTTCTAAGCTAGACTCCTTACCCGTTTCCTAATCTTACTTTTATTCTTAACGACTTATTTAGTCAATCTAATCCATTAGTTCATCACCTTATTAATCCATTAATTAAATCAATCCATTAAGTGGTAACTCATATTACTAAATAATAAATCTTAATATTAATTAATTATATACCATTAATTGTTTTATTGTCTATCTTATCGACAAGGTTTAAAATTTCGACCAGTGCCGAGGTTTCGATCCTGCACCGGAATGATACGGTTTCAGTACCGTATTATGCCGTGCCGATATAGTTTCGGTATTTTTTAAATATAAAATATATTAATTTAAAATTAAAATATTTCACATAAATATTTAAAAAATAAACATTATAAAAAATAATCTTTTAAAAAAGGAAAAGTTATGAAAATAGATAAATAAATAAATTAAAATTTTATTATAATTTTTAAATTAAAATAAATGAAATATAAAATTAATTAGATAATTTTATTAGGGTTTAATAAAGCCTCTTTAGACTATCTCCATCATAGCTAGGAGTTGATTAAAATAATTAACCTAAGTTTAATTAAAAAAATTCTGAAATCCGACACCACTCGCGAGATCGCACGACTCGGCGCTGCCGCGGGGTTGCGCGACCCCTCAGACATGGCCACGGGAATTGCGTGACTCCTTCGACCCAACCACGTTAGTCGTGCAATCCCTCTGCAGCGACCTTAGAGTCGCACGATGCCTCCGCGGCGATAGTGGAAGGGTTATGCGACCCCTCCACTGCTGTTGCGAGGTCGAGTGACCCCTCCGCTGCGATCACGGGGCCGCGGAACACGTCGCAGCTGTTGCAGGTCTGGTGCCGGGGTCGTGTCGGTGCCGGTCGCCGAGCGGAACAAGATGTTTCGCCTGTTTCGACCGTCTCGGCACGACACTTTAAACTATGCTTATTGGTAGTAATTAACCATCCAGATCAAACAATTAATCCGTAAACTTATCTTATTACTTAATCAATTACGAATTCAATAAACTAATTAACAATAATCAGGTGGTTAACAATTAACGAAATCAATAAACTAATTATAAATAATCAGGTGGTTAGTATAGTAGTTAAATCGATGATAATTAAAAGGCGAGAACCTAACCCTTTTCCCATTCCATTAATTGCTCTTAGTCCATAATTAAATTGATTACTAACCTAGTTAGCTCAACAATTATTCAATTAGGTGATTATCTAATTACATCAAATAAATCAGTCAGCTAGTTATTCAAACGTATCAAGTAACAATTAATTAATTTCATTTCTCCTAATTACTTCCACTGTTCATGGATTTAAATCACACTTTAATGAATCCTAATCACTTATTTATCAATCTATGTTTAAATCGAATGCAACTTGCCTTATAGTTAATCTTAATATCTTAATTACCTATAATCAATCAAGCATCATTAAATTAATCCACCATACTTGGATTAATTAACTAAAATCAACAGATTAAATCCTATTTAACTTATAGATTGCAGAACACTAGACAATTAATAAATCCTTGAATTAATTAATCTACCGATTGATTAATTCATTTATACTTTAATCAATCTACTTAAATCAATTAATCAGTCAAATTATTAATGGATTAATTAGCATATTAATTAATCTATCAATTAACTCGTTATTCAATCTATTGATTAATTAGTTTAATCTGTTAACAAACTAATCAGATAATTAATCAACCAATAACATTCTTAATTAGCTCTTAATTAATTTCATCGAATATTCTACCAATCATTCAATTTTTTCATGAATTAATCTCATGAATTAATCGTTAATTAAATCAATTTCCCTAACTTAATGAACAATTGCTTGATTATTCAAATATCAATTAAAAATCCTAATTAAACCAATTACCAATAAAACACGCGTCGACCATCAAACATAAGTAATATGATCCATATAGTGCAGTATACAAATGTTAGAAAACATGCGACATATACCAAAATATTATACTATGATCTCTATGATGCAATAAATATCAAAAATCATAAAAACCCTGCGTACATATTAATTATTTACTTAACCAGATCCATACACATGGCATTTTATCATAAGACCCATAACATGCACAAACATAAATTTCGAACCCTATAGTAATTGTTTACAAGTTTATAAACACACATGGTATATTATCATAAAATCCATCACATGCATATTCATAAATTCCAAACTAATCTAACATACTAAGTTACCAAGAACATGATTGAATTCATAGCATACTAACCCATACAAACTGAAATTTACTAACATGCTAAGTTATCAAAGAAAACATGGTTGATTTCATAGCATACTAAAACATATAACTAAAACTAACATACACACTAAATTACCATAACATAGTTGAGTTTATAGCATCCAAAAACATAGAATCAAAACTAACATAACATACTAAATTATCTTAAACATGGTTGAGTTTATAGCATACAAAAAAATATAGAACTGAACTAACATAACATACTAAATTATCTTAAACATGGTTGAGTTTAACCTAAACATCATTATATGAACTGAATATTGCATAAAATAGTTTAAAACATGTTTTTGATTCATTGCTACCGAATTTCCTCCTCTTCTCCTCCCCTTAGGGCTTGGACCGGCGGGACTCAAGGCTAGGGTGGTAGAAATTCTAGCTTTCTCCTCCCAAATCCTCCCTCTCTTCTAATATATATATATATATATATATATATTGTACCAAGTCTAGACCCAATAATTGAATGGTTCAACGACAAATATTAAATCATATAAATTTACCTATTCGGATTTTATGTAATATTTGAATGGTTCAACAACAAACATTAGAACATATAAATTTATATAGCTATTTGGATTTTATGTAATATTTGAATGGTTCTACAACAAATATTAGATCATATAAATTTTTATATACATATTCAGATTTCATGTACCTTAAACAAATTTTATTCATAATTCGGATATGTATAAAATTTATACATATTTAGAATTAAATGCTTAATCACCAAATCTTTATATAAATTTTATACACCTTCAAATTTAGGGAGTTATATAAATTTTATACACCTATCACCAATTATTAAATTATATAAATTTTATACACATTCGGAATTTATTCTAAAATTTCCTAAACGTAGGTGTCTTGAGATTTAAATTACATAATCCATAATTATCGTTAATAAACCTACATTATTTAAATTAGACGTTGTAACTTCCTCTAATCATGCATGGAGTTAGCGGGGATTGGTTTCGGACACTACACAAGTTCTATAGTATCAATTGTCATGAGTGTCATCACACAAAAGAAAAGATCAATAAGAGGCATGAAGGTGGTCCTCACTAGGCAATTTTGTCTATCAGACTCAAACAATAAAGATAGGATCCATCACCACACACATAACCAAACACAAGTAAGAAACTCACTCATGCAAAAATATCCAAAAATTTGATTGTCAAATATAATTAGTTTTTATGATTCTCAAGGCATTATGAAGAAGTGCATAGGGAATTATTTTAAAACAAAACCAAACAAAGTGCCTAACAAGACCAACGCAAAGAGTATAAATGGAAAACAAAGAAAAGTACAAAGCAAGCAAATAAGGTATGAAGGCAAACAACTACACAAGTATAAAAAAAAATAAAGAAAAGCAAGGAAAAGAAAAGAAAAGATGCAAAATCCACTATGGGAATGGTATGTTATGCATTGAGGTAATGACCGCTCCCCCTGTTGGGTTCTTCGGGCTGCGAAAACCGCTTTTCGCGTCGCGGAAACCCCGAATCGCCCAAGCCACGGATCTCGTGCAAGGAAAACCAAATGAAAAATACGAGTACGAGTTTCATAATTTTAGATCTACTCCTAGATCTATATGTTAAGAGTTTACCCTTGAAGTGTGCCCTTCGTTTAGTCCCGCTCGTCCAAGGAAGCGTTGGATCTCGAGAGTGTCAATGTAGACACTCCTCTAGTGATATCCACACGAACAAGGAGTGGTCTTCTACCACTCAAAGATGGAGAAGAGAGCCCCAAGTGTGCTAGCACTTTTCTAGAGCTCTCGGATGGGAACAAAAAGGAGAAAAGAGAGAAATAGAAGAGAGAATCACATACACTCCTTTAGTACCCTCCTTTATGACCTTCACTTTCCCTTGTGCTCTTGGAAACAACTCAACATCTTCTCCTCACTATGATAGCCACGACCACAGCAAATCAAGAGGAGAGGAGAACCCAAGGAAGAAGAAGGAATAATGACACCACATCAATACCCAAAACAAAAACCTCCACACCATCTAATGTGTGGCCGGCCACACCATAAAGCCCCTCATTAATGTGGCCGGCCACATTAAAACCAATTGGATGTGTAACCTCCAATGAGGTGGCATACCATTATGAGGTGGTGATGTGGCTAATGATGTGGCTAGGTTGGTCATGCCAAGTAGGATGAGTCAACCTTCATGATGATGTGGCAAGACATCAAGTCAAACTTGATGTTTCAACTTCCATTTGGTCAAGTCAAACTTGACCAATTCTCTTCCTTGTTGAGTTAAATCCAACCTTTGATTCAAGTCAATTTTAATTTAATGAATCTAATTCATTAATATAAATTGACCCAATGAATCAAATTTAAATTAGACTCATTCAACATTTGAATCTAATTGAGTCTAACTCAATAAGTCTAATTTTGAATCCAATCTTTGGTGCATCATATGAACCTAATCCAATTGGTTCATCATATGAACCTAATCTCCATCCACATGTTCTTTGTGTGTGACCCAATAGGTTCTTGTAACGTTGGCAATGTTTCTAAACTCTTTTAGAAACATAAGCAATGAGCAGCATCTAGCAATACATCATTGCTACCCAAGTTACAAGAAATGTTAAGATCCAACATCACCTTGTGACTACTAATTGTGACTCCTCACAATATGTGACATTGTCCTTCTATCCTAGACATCTAGATTGATCAATATGAGGCATAGACCGTGTCATCCTCTAATCAATCTAAATCTTGAACTCCAAGTAGACTCACTCGATCAAATGAGCTCAACATCTAATGTTGACTCATTTGGGCATGGCCATGCACTTAGTGGTCTCACTCTATCAAGAATATTGATGTCGCTCCCGTCATATGGGAGGGATAGATCTCATCTACATCACTCACATCCCTCTGCATAATTTGTTACATACCCGGTAATCGCCTTTATAGTCCACCCAGTTACGGGTGACGTTTGACGAAACCAAAGTACATAACTCCTTATGTAGGGATCCATGGTGACTTCAGGTCAAAGGACTAATAGTCATACTAATAGCCACATGAGAAAGTATATGACACTCATATAACGATCCATGATATTTTCTCATGGCGGGTCATTCAGTATACATTCTCTAATGCATACCCATGTGTCAGCTTGATATCTCTATATCTATGACTTGTGAGATCAAGTCATCGAGCTGACCTACATGCTAGTATTATTGCATTAACATTGTCCCTGAATGTTAATACTCGACTAGGAATGATTTAGAGTAGTGTTCCCTATATCATCTCACTATCGATTCAACTAATCGATTGATATAGGTATGAACGTTCTACTCAAGGACGTTACTATACTTATTTTATCTGACACTAATACAAATAAGCATAATAACCAAAAACCAATGCCTTTATTAAGAATATGATATACATGAGTCCATACAATCATCAAATGATTGACTCTAGGGCTCTAACTAACAATCTCCCACTAGCACTAGTGCCAATCAGTATAGGCTCTAAGGCCTAAAGACCTAGTGTGACCATCATGCTTCCTCTGTGTCAAAGCCTTGGTCAAGGGATCTGCGATGTTAGCCTCTGTAAGTACTCTGCAAATCTTCACATCTCCTCTATCGATAATCTCTCGAATGAGATGGAAGCGCCGTAGTATATGCTTGGTCCGCTGGTGTGAGCGAGGTTCCTTCGCCTGTGCTATAGCTCCATTGTTGTCACAATAGAGCTCAATGGGGTCAACAATGCTGAGAACCACCCCAAGTTCAGTGATGAACTTGCGGATCCAAACTGCCTACTTTGCTGCCTCCGATGCAGCGAGCTTTTGTTGTAGAATCAGCTACTGTATCCTGCTTCGAACTCTTCCAGCTGACAGCACCACCATTTATGCAAAATACGAACCCCGACTGCGATCTATAGTCATCCTGGTCGGTCTGGAAGCTAGCATCACTGTAACCCTTTACAGCTAGCTCATCATTGCCTCCATATATCAAGAAATATTCTTTAGTCCTTCTTAAGTACTTAAGAATATTCTTGACCGCTATCCAGTGACTTTCACCTGGATCTGACTGGTATCTGCTCGTCATGCTCAAAGCATACGAGACATCAGGTCGAGTGCATAGCATGGCGTATATGATCGATCCTATGGCTGAGGCATAAGGGATCTGATCCATGCGGTCTCTCTCCTCTCTAGAAGAGGGACGTTGAGTCTTCGAAAGACTCACGCCATGTGACATCGGTAGAAATCCCTTCTTGGAGTTCTGCATGGCAAACCGAATGAGTACCTTGTCAATATATGTACTCTGACTTAGGCCAAGCAATCTCTTAGATCTATCTCTATAGATCTGTATCCCTAGAATGCGGGATGCCTCACCTAAGTCCTTCATTGAGAAGCAACTCCCTAGCCAGGTCTTGACAGACTGAAGCATAGGGATGTCCTTCCCAATGAGTAGTATGTCATCCACATACAATATGAGGAAGACAACTATATCCCCTACAACCTTCTTGTAGACACAAGGTTCATCTTCGTTCTTGATGAAACCAAACTGTTTGATCGCATCATCAAATCGAAGATTCCAGCTCCGAGAAGCTTGCTTTAGTCCATAAATGGACCTATGCAGCTTGTATACTCTACTAGTATGCTGTGGATCTACAAAACCCTCAGGTTGTATCATGTACACATCCTCGAGTAGGTTTCCATTCAGAAACGCAGTTTTGACATCCATCTGCCATATCTCATAGTCATGGTAGGCTGCAATAGCAAGCATGATCCGAATAGACTTAAACATCGCTACTGAAGAAAAGGTTTCATCATAGTCAATACCATGAATCTGCTTAAAACCTTTAGCTACTAAGCGACCCTTATAAATAAGTCCATCCATGTCAGTCTTTCTCTTAAAGACCCACTTACACCCAATGGGTTTTACCCCTTCAGGTGGATCAACCAAAGTCCATACTTGGTTGTGTTGGAACCCCGAGGTGTTTTGATGTGATCAAACAAGTTAAGTTAGGTCCTGCGTTGTTTAACCCTTGTGTCTAAGTGTGCAGGAACTTAGGAACACAGGAAGTCGAGCGGAAGACGCGGCGTTCGAGGGACGAGAAACCGGGAAGGAAGGCTGCTCGAGGAGAAGGTTAGAACATGGGTTCGGGTGAGCCCTATTCCGGATGGCCGAGATCACCCAAGCTAGTGGAGCCGGAACAGAAGACCCGGACCGAGACGAGCTGAACCGAAGCGGAGCGACCAGACGAAAAAAGTCAACCAGAGTTGACTTTTGGGGTCCGGGGCGCCCGGACCCCTCCGGGGCGCCCGGAACCATCCGGGGCGCCCGGAATGATGTTTTTGACCAGATCGAGTCAAACTCGATCTAAACGTTGGGGGATAAAGTTTTATCCCCCCAGGGCGCCCGGAACCCTTCCAGGCGCCCCGACCAAGGCTATAAATATAGCCTTGGTCCAGAAGCAAATTTTTTCAATGAGAACGACAAACTTGTAATCAACTTCTGTGTGCTTTTCTTCTTGTACGTTCAACGCTGTAAGAGGCTACTCCGCCCAGAGGAGAATCAGATAGTGCGCTTACATTCCTTGGATTAGCAATCCCCTGATTGCAAACCAAGTAAAACTCTGGTGTCTGTTTTTCTTTACTTAGTCTCTTTTATTTATTTATTACAAGTGTTCATTATATAGTTGAAATCCGAGAAAGGTTCGTGTTTTAATTTGTAGGGCAATTCACCCCTCCCCTCTTGCCGGCCTCCAAAGGGACCTACAAGTGGTATCAGAGCAAGGACGCTTCAGGAGGACTAACCGCCGATCGAAGCAAGAAAGATGGCCGGACCAAGCATCGTTCCACCAAAATTCGAGGGGAACTTCACAGACTGGAAGCGTCGTATGGAGGTATTTCTAAAAACCGAGATTGAAATTTATTTTATTATGAAATACGGTTTTGTAGCTCCAACAAATCAGAACGGTGAAGAAAAAGAAGAAAGCAATTGGACAAAAAAAGAGCAGAATGAGTTCGTAGCAAACAGCCGTGCGGAACATCACCTGCTAAGCGTATTACCGCCTCAGGAAGTAAACCGCATCGGAAGCTACTCATCAGCTAAAGAACTTTGGAATAAGTTTCTAGAACTCCACGAAGGCACATCCGAAGCGAAGCTCGCTAGAAGGGACATCCTCCGAAACAAACTAATGAACATCCGCTTGGAGAAAGGTGAGAAAGTAGCCGGTCTACATGCAAAGGTAAAAGAACTAGTTACTGGTCTCGAGAACCTCGGTGAAAAGGTAACAAATCGGGACGCCTTACGCTACGCACTCAACGCCTTTCCCAGAACTCCAGAGTGGACGTCAATCATCGACGCCTACTACATCTCAAAGGACCTGGAGGTAAGTACATTAGAGGAATGTTTTTCTACTCTTGAATTACACGAAACTAGATGTGCAGGAACGACAAAGGATACTGTTGGTGCAACCTTAGGTCAAGGTTGACCTGGTTGACCTGACTCGAGTTGACCTGACTCGAGTTGACCTGACTCGAGTTGTATTTTGATGTTTGACTTAGGAAGATTGTCGGTGCAACCTTAGGTCAAGGTTGACCTAGTTGAGTTGCATGTTGATGTTTGATACTCGTGGAAGAGTTGTATTCTTGATATGGGACAAGAATAGATGTTTGGGAGATTGTTGGTGCAACCTTAGGTCAAGGTTGACCTGGTTGACCTGATTCGGGAAAAAGTCTAAGTATGGAGACTTGGCACTGGAAAAGTTCAAACAGGAGCTTGGCACGCGAAAAGTCCAAGTATGGAGACTTGGCACGGGAAAAGTCCAAGTATGGAGACTTGGCACTGGAAAAGTCCAAGTATGGAGACTTGGCACGGAAAAGTCCTAACTGGGATGTTAGGCAGTGTGGAAAGTCCTGGTGAGTGAAGCCAGGCAGTGGGAAAGTCCTAACTGGGATGTTAGGCAGTTGAAAAGTCCTGGTGAGTGAAGCCAGGCAGTCGGGAAATCCTGGTGAGTGAATCCAGGAGAAAATCCTAGTGAGTGAAGCTAGGTGAAGGTGAAAGTCCTGGTGAGTGAAGCCAGGCATTCGGGAAAATCCTGGTGAGTGAAGCCAGGTGAAAATCCTAGTGAGTGAAGCTAGGTGAATGAGAAAGTCCTAACTGGGATGTTAGGCAGTTGGAAAGTCCTGGTGAGTGAAGCCAGGCAGTTGTGGAAATCCTGGTGAGTGAAGCTAGGTGAAAACCCTAGTGAGTGAAGCCGGGCAAGGGAAAATCCAGATGGATCAAGGGTGATCGGACATCTGGTGATAGGAAGTCCAAGTAGGTCATAGGAGTGATCGGATACTTGGTACGGAGAGAAAAGTCTAAGTGGGTAAAAGGGATTGACCGGACACTTAGCGGGGAGTCCTAGCAGGTCAAGGGAGTGACCGGATGCTAGGCGCAATGTACCAACAGGTCAAGATTGACCAGATGTTGGTTTGGACTTGGTTTGGGCGAAAACCATGAGCTGGATCGATCTGGTGATCGATCCAGTGATACCGAGAATATTCTGATCGGTCTGGTGACCGATCAGTAACACATCAGTAGCATACTGTGTGTTAACTGATCGGTCTGGTGACCGATCAGGAGTCGATCAGAAGCCGAACAGGAGCGAGGCGCAAGAGGGGCTGATCGGTCTGGGGACCGATCAGCACAAAGCCTGATCGGTCCCCGGACCGATCAGGAGGTTCCCTGATCGGTCCATGGACCGATCAGGGACGGAACAGAAGCGAAGGAGGAGGGAATGGATCGGTCTGTGGACCGATCCACATGGAGCCTGATCGGTCCACAGACCGATCCAGGCACTAGCCGTTGCGACGCAACGGCTAGATTTCTTCTGTGTTTCTTCGTTTTCTTCGCAGGTTATAAAAGGAGGGCTGCTGCTGCGAGCCTCTCTCTCCCTTCTTCTTCCTTCTTCCTGTTCTTGGTGCTGCTAAGCTTGCTGTTGAGCTTTGTTGAGCTGCTTTGAAGCTTCGCGTGAGCTTCCGGCTGGGTCACCTGCTGTTGTAGGCGCTTGGGAGCGGCTGCTTCTTCCAGTCGAAGAGAAGGCAAGAAAGTTTACATTTGTATTGTACTTTATTTCTTGTTTTCCTTGTACTCTTTTCTTGCTGTTGCAAGAAGTTTCTGTGGCGAGGTTTCTCCACCCAGAAGGAGAGTTTTTATTAGCCGGTTTTCCGGGGACTCATCCACCGACGGATTGATTGGGTTCGTCCACCTTACGGACACGCCGAGGAGTAGGAGCATCATCTCCGAACCTCGTACATCGCTGTGTTAAGGTTTGATATTCTTCCTTTCATTTCTAGTTTATTTTTCCGCTGCGCTAACGAATTGTAGGAAGAAACGAGTGATTTGGGGCGGCTATTCACACCCCCCTCTCTAGCCGAGTACGTAAGATCCCAACAAGTGGTATCAGAGCGAGGTCGCTCTTCGCCGGATTAACACCCGAGGGAGCACAAGCTAGAGATGGATCAACTCGGAGAGGACATCATGATTCCACCCTTCTACGATTGCGACGACTTCGCGTTTTGGAAGGTAAGAATGAAATATTTTCTTATGACTAATCTTGAGAATTGGAGGTGTGTGCAAGTAGGTTTCACTCCTCCGGAGGATGAAGAAGGAAAACCTCTCAAGAAGAAGAGGTGGACGAAGGAGCAAATCCACAAATCAACCATCAACGATGAGGTAACAAAAATCATTGAATTTTCTTTACCTAATGATGTTTTGTGTAGGATAGGTGGGTATAACGATGCCAAGGAGTTGTGGAATAACTTGGCAAAGCTCCATGAGGAGAACTCCACTTCAAGTCATGAAGAGGAGTCAAGTGAGCCAAGGAGCTCACTTCATGAAGGAATGAATTTAGAAGTTGAGGGCCACTCAACATCTAAAGAAGAAGAGGAGGAGAGTTCTTCTTCAAGTTCGGAGCAAGAAGAAGAAGAAGCGTCTACCTCCGGAAGGGATGAAGAAGAGAGCTTTCATCCACCCTCAAACCTAGGTAACTCAAGCATTTTAATTTCTAGCAAATTACACATAATGTGCTTTGAGTGTAGGGAGTATGGACATTACAAGAGTAAATGTCCAAAGAGAGTTAGAAAGACTCCACCGGCGCCAAAGGTCAAGGAAGCCGGAGTCCCAACACGCAAGGGCAAGGAGCACGTGGTGTGCTTCCAATGCAAGCGAAGGGGACATTATCGGAGCCAATGTCCGAGAGGGAGGCAATCTCACAAGGACAAGAGATCGAGCACATGTATAGGGGGAGCTAGGGCAAACCCTAAGGTAATCTCTAAGGCACATTCTTGCAATTCTAGTAGGATGCATGCTAGTAGCCTTATTGCTATTGTCAAGAATGATAAGCATGTTAATTATAGAAATCGATACACATGCTTAGGTGCCAAACATGTGAGCCTAGATAAGGATAACACTAGGAAAGCCAACCCTAGAATTAGCCCATCTAAGGCTAAGGAAAACCTAGGTAGGAATCCAAAATCATCTAGACATATGCCTAGGAATACCTCAAAGAAAAATGATAAATTAAAGCTTGAGGTATTAGAGAAAGAAAATCAAGTCTTGAGGTCAAGACTTGACTCTCTAGAAAAGGCTCTTGAGGATTTGACTCTAGGGTCTAGGGGTCAAAAACCCAAGTCCAAGGACAAGAAAGGTTTGGGTCACAAACCTAAGTCCCAAATGGTCAAGCCCACTTACCACAATGTTCCATTCGATTATGGAACAAAACCTAGGGCTAGGAAGACCATTACCAAGGTTACAAGGGGAGTCACCCCTATAGTTGACCTTGACGAGACCCAAACGACCAAGGCTACAAAGCCTAAGAGGGTCATTAGGAGGGTTGCTAGGGAAGTCATCCCTAGTGAATATTTAGTGAACCCAATGAGCTCAAATAGGTATTGGGTTCCTAGGAGCATCTTCTCTACCCCATAAATGGGTTAGAGAGTGTCAACTCCAATAAGAAGGGTAGTTAACCCAACTTTGAGGAAATTGACACTCAAGGAGCATTTTCAAGGTTTTGTGAACCTTTGAAAATGAAAAGGAATTATCGTTTACTCCTTGAAGAGTAAATTGTGCCATATTTGAAAAATATCGATTTTAATCTTATTTGGCACAATTTAAGAAAACCTAGAGAAATACCATAATTGGGATTTTGGTTTTCTCTTAGGGATATATGGGCAATCTAGGGTTAGATTTTAAGTTAGCCAAGGCTAAGGATACTTAGATAGGGAATTTAGGTATTTTATTTGTGCTAACTTGCCATGATTGGTTGCCATATGCCATGCCATGACATCATATTTATTTTATTATCATTTGAAATGTCATGATAATGCTTAGGTTATCTATATGTCATGTTTATTTAAGTTTTCAAACTTTATGCCATGACATCATGACATTGGCACATGTTTTTACTTATGATATCATTTTATGTCATGTCATCATCTCTTGCATTAATAATCAATGAAATTGATTTAAGGATGAAAAACACATTTTGATATTGAGATCAAATTTGTGTTTAGAAAATGCATGAGACCTTAGTCTAAGATACCTAAACCCATATCTCACATCAACATTGACTTGGATGTATTTGATACACTTTAGATGTATGTGAGATATTAGGATCATGAGTTAGGATCAAGGTGCATAGTTTTTGTACCTAGATGAGCCTAATTCAAGAAATGGAGGATCATAGGGAAAGCTTGTGTACAAGTCATGTACATTTAGCCCTAAGATTATGGTCCTAAATTAAAAGGTTTAAAATCATTTTAAAATTGATTTGAAAAACCTTGATGAAGCTTTCCTAGTGATAGCATTCATCATTGAACATTGTGATACAAAGTTGAGTTAAACTTGAACTATTTCAAAGTTTTAGAACTTTGTATCAAGATTGAAAAATGGAAGTTATTTTCATAGAAAACTATTTTTCCATGATAGTATATGTTATGAGGAATGTATCCTCAAAATTTCACAATTTTTCGAATTTTCTGGAATTTTCTAGGAGTTTCTGAATTTCGGGAAGGAAATTTCAGAAATCTGCCTATCAGAGTCTGGATCGGTCTGGGGACCGATCCAGGTAAGTCCTGATCGGTCTGTGGACCGATCCAGTGAAGCATGGATCGGTCTGCAGATCGATCCAGTAGTGCGATCTGGTGAAGGCCTGATCGGTCTGGGGACCGATCCATGGGGTTTCTGATCGGTCTGGGGACCGATCAGGGCGTGCCGAATTTCTGATTTTTCAGCTGTTGTCTGAAATTTCAGTTATGGAAATGGTGTTTTTGGATTTCTAAAGGTTTGGAACTCACAAAGACATTGTTGGTGCAATGGTCAAGGGGAGTTGACCTTTAGGGGGAGTTTTACCTAATTGTCAAGGGGGAGTTGACTTTTAGGGGGAGTTTTTACTCCTTAAGACTTTTGAGGATTAGTGATATGGGATTATCACTAAGTTGATTGTTGAGTTTAGTATCAAGGGGGAAATTAAGAGTTTCAATGAAAGGTATGGGACTTTCATTAGGAAGAAACTCTTGACCTTGATACCCTCCTTTTTCGTTTTGATGTATGTCAAAAAGGGGAGAGTGTTCATTGGAGAATTATTGGAGAACCCAAGTTAGGTTATCGGGTTAACCCAAGCTAGGGGAAGAATGTCAAGGAATGTTCGAGGAAGAACATTGGAATTCTTTTTGATGTATGTCAAAAAGGGGGAGAATTATTGGAGAACCCAAGTTAGGTTATCGGGTTAACCTAAGGGGAGAATGTCCAGAGAATGTTCAAGGAAAGAACATTGGACATTGGAAGATGATTGGAAAACCTAAGTTAGGTTATCGGGTTAACCTAACTTGATTATGGGTTTTGTCAAACATCAAAAAGGGGGAGATTGTTGGTGCAACCTTAGGTCAAGGTTGACCTGGTTGACCTGACTCGAGTTGACCTGACTCGAGTTGTATTTTGATGTTTGACTTAGGAAGATTGTCGGTGCAACCTTAGGTCAAGGTTGACCTAGTTGAGTTGCATGTTGATGTTTGATACTCGTGGAAGAGTTGTATTCTTGATATGGGACAAGAATAGATGTTTGGGAGATTGTTGGTGCAACCTTAGGTCAAGGTTGACCTGGTTGACCTGATTCGGGAAAAAGTCCAAGTATGGAGACTTGGCACGGGAAAAGTCCAAGTATGGAGACTTGGCACTGGAAAAGTCCAAGTATGGAGACTTGGCACGGAAAAGTCCTAACTGGGATGTTAGGCAGTGTGGAAAGTCCTGGTGAGTGAAGCCAGGCAGTGGGAAAGTCCTAACTGGGATGTTAGGCAGTTGAAAAGTCCTGGTGAGTGAAGCCAGGCAGTCGGGAAATCCTGGTGAGTGAATCCAGGAGAAAATCCTAGTGAGTGAAGCTAGGTGAAGGTGAAAGTCCTGGTGAGTGAAGCCAGGCATTATGGAAAATCCTGGTGAGTGAAGCCAGGTGAAAATCCTAGTGAGTGAAGCTAGGTGAATGAGAAAGTCCTAACTGGGATGTTAGGCAGTTGGAAAGTCCTGGTGAGTGAAGCCAAGCAGTTGTGGAAATCCTGGTGAGTGAAGCCAGGTGAAAACCCTAGTGAGTGAAGCTAGGTGAAAGTCCTGGTGAGTGAAGCCGGGCAAGGGAAAATCCAGATGGATCAAGGGTGATCGGACATCTGGTGATGGGAAGTCCAAGTAGGTCATAGGAGTGATCGGATACTTGGTACGGAGAGAAAAGTCTAAGTGGGTAAAAGGGATTGACCGGACACTTAGCGGAGAGTCCTAGCAGGTCAAGGGAGTGACCGGATGCTAGGCGCAATGTACCAACAGGTCAAGATTGACCAGATGTTGGTTTGGACTTGGTTTGGGCGAAAACCATGAGCTGGATCGATCTGGTGATCGATCCAGTGATACCGAGAATATTCTGATCGGTCTGGTGACCGATCGTAACACACGAGCATATCTGTGTGTTAACTGATCGTCCGGTGACCGATCGTGAGTCGATCGGCCGAACAAGAGCGGGCGCAGAGGGGCGATCGGTCCGGGACCGATCAAGATAAAGCCCGATCGGTCCCGGACCGATCGGAGGTTCTGATCGGTCCATGGACCGATCAGAACCAAGGAAGGAGGAATGGATCGGTCGTGGACCGATCCATAGCTGATCGGTCCACGCATCGATCAGTACTAGCCGCGACGCAACCGCCAGATTTCTTCTGTTTCTTCGTTTTCGCAGTTATAAAGGAGGGTGCAGCCTCTCCCTTCTTCTTCCTTCTTCCTGTTCTTGGTGCTGCTAAGCTTGCTGTTGAGCTTTGTTGAGCTGCTTTGAAGCTTCGCGTGAGCTTCCGGCTGGGTCACCTGCTGTTGTAGGCGCTTGGGAGCGGCTGCTTCTTCCAGTCGAAGAGAAGGCAAGAAAGTTTACATTTGTATTGTACTTTATTTCTTGTTTTCCTTGTACTCTTTTCTTGCTGTTGCAAGAAGTTTCTGTGCCGAGGTTTCTCCACCCAGAAGGAGAGTTTTTATTAGCCGGTTTTCCGGGGACTCATCCACCGACGGATTGATTGGGTTCGTCCACCTTACGAACACACCGAGTAGTAGGAGCATCATCTCCGAACCTCGTACATCGCTGTGTTAAGGTTTGATATTCTTCCTTTCGTTTCTAGTTTATTTTTCCGCTGCGCTAACGAATTGTAGGAAGAAACGAGTGATTTGGGGCGGCTATTCACACCCCCCTCTCTAGCCGAGTACGTAAGATCCCAACAGATACAACCCAGACTATAGCGCTGAACACAACTCAGAAGGATGAACTCGAGTCAGACTCCGAAGACGATCAAGAAGCGCACATGGTAAGAAATTTTAAAAAATTCTTTAGGTCTAATAAATTTAAAATGCAGAATAAAAAGAATCAAAAAGGAGGAAGAAAGGTGCGATGCTACCAGTGTCAGAAGGAGGGACACATAAGAGAAGACTGCCCAGAACTCAAAAAGGACAAAAGGAAGTCTCCCAAGAAACACAACCTAAAAGCAACTTGGGATGACACTTCTTCATCTGAATCAGAAGCTCAAGAATACGCCGGGATAGCACTGATGGCAAGCTACGATGGACAAAGTATATCAGAATCGAGCAACGATGAAGAGGGAGCGACCTCGGATGAAGGCAGCGAAGCAGGGGGAGATTCAGGCTTTAAGTCTGACATGGTAAGTGAGGTATGCCTCTTACCCCCTGATCAACTTTACTCTGGCATTAAGGCAATGACTAAATCCATGTATAAATTAGAAAAAGAAAATGCCAAATTAAAAAATGAAATTTTGGAAATAAAAGGAATTTTAGCAAAATCATGTCTAATAGAGGATTTTGATAAATTGAAAATTCACAATGAAAAACTAAAAGAAGAAATAGAAAGATTGAAAAAATATAAAAGTTCAAATATTTCTACTTTTAGAAATTATAGAGGTTTAAATTGGTATTATAGATTTCATCAAAGTCAAATTAGAAATATATCAAAAATCTATGTACCTAGGAAATACTTGGTTAACCCTGTAGGTAGGAACCTCTACTGGGTTCCAAAAACCTGTTTAATTTAACTTAGCATTTTCAGCAAGGAAATTAAACGACTAATTTCATTATGAGGCTTTGTCTAAGGAAGTGGTTGTTGCTCCAATAACCAAGAAGGCCTAGTGCCTTGCCACGACCTGGAAGCCAAGTATCGAAATGAAAAGTGTAATTGACTAACTGAAAAAGCATTAATTTAATTTACCTAATGCTTTAAAAGAGTTATTCAATTTATATAATTTATAATAATTTTTTTTTTTTGAAATTAATTTTTTTTTAATTGACTTAGAAAATTTCTGAAAATTATTGACTTAGAAATTCTTTTTGGAAATTGACTTAAATCTTTTTAAATTAACTTAGATATTTTTTTTAACTTAGGAATTTTTCTATGAATACTGTCTTAGACATTTTTCTTTGAAAATTGCCTTAGAAATCTTTTATAAAAATTCACGTTAAAATTTTCTGAATATTGACTTAGAATTTTTTTTACTAAATATTCTCTTTTGAAACATTGCCTTAGAAATTAATATTAATTGCCTTAAAAAGTTTTATGAAAATTCACTTAAATTTTTATTACCTTAGACTTGTTTAAAGAACCCCTATTTTTAATGTGATCAAAGGGGGAGAAGAATGTTAAGTCTAGGGGGAGGTATATAAACTTTTTTATGAAATATCTTTGGACTTAATTACAAATAAATTGTTTTTATTGCATCTGTTTTTCCCTAGCTTAACTTGGGTTGCTCACATCAAAAAGGGGGAGATTGTTGGAACCCCGAGGTGTTTTGATGTGATCAAACAAGTTAAGTTAGGTCCTGCGTTGTTTAACCCTTGTGTCTAAGTGTGCAGGAACTTAGGAACACAGGAAGTCGAGCGGAAGACGCGGCGTTCGAGGGACGAGAAACCGGGAAGGAAGGCTGCTCGAGGAGAAGGTCGGAACATGGGTTCGGGTGAGCCCTATTCCGGATGGCCGAGATCACCCAAGCTAGTGGAGCCGGAACAGAAGACCCGGACCGAGACGAGCTGAACCGAAGCGGAGCGACCAGACGGAAAAAGTCAACCAGAGTTGACTTTTGGGGTCCGGGGCGCCCGGACCCCTCCGGGGCGCCCGGAATGAGGTTTTTGACCAGATCGAGTCAAACTCGATCTGAACGTTGGGGGATAAAGTTTTATCCCCCCAGGGCGCCCGGAACCCTTCCAGGCGCCCCGACCAAGGCTATAAATATAGCCTTGGTCCAGAAGCAAATCAATTCAATCAGAACGACGAACTTGTAATCAACTTCTGTGTGCTTTACTTTTCTTCTTGTACGTTCAACGCTGTAAGAGGCTACTCCGCCCAGAGGAGAATCAGATAGTGCGCTTACATTCCTTGGATTAGCAATCCCCTGATTGCAAACCAAGTAAAACTCTGGTGTCTGTTTTTCTTTACTTAGTCTCTTTTATTTATTTATTACAAGTGTTCATTATATAGTTGAAATCCGAGAAAGGTTCGTGTTTTAATTTGTAGGGCAATTCACCCCTCCCCTCTTGCCGGCCTCCAAAGGGACCTACAGGTTGGTGTACATGGACTCCATTTCGGATCTCATGGCCTCTAGCCATTTATCGGAATCTGGTCTCATCACAGCTTCCTGATAGGTGGTAGGCTCATCCTCTATGAGCATAACGTCATCATGGTCAGACAAGAGAAATGAATATCTCTCAGGCTGACGACGTACCCTATCAGACCTGCGAAGAGGTATGTCTACTTGAACTGGTTGTTGTTCCTCAACTCTTTGTGGAACAACATCATCCACAACACTTTGTGGTTCCAGTTCAACTTCCATCGAGGCATCAGTGCTATTGTTCGCATCTTGAACTTCTTCAAGATCGAACGCGCTCCCACTAGTCTTTCTAGAAACAAAGTCCCTTTCTAGAAAGACCACAGTCTTTGCCACAACTACCTTGTGCTGACTGGGAATGTAGAAGTAATATCCCTTAGTTTCCTTGGGATATCCGATGAAATAGCACTTGTCGGATTTGGGTCCTAATTTGTCTGAGACTTGACGTCGTACGTAAGCCTCACAACCCCAAATCCTCATGAAAGACACCTGGGCATCTCTCCCAGTCCATATCCTATATGGTGTCTTTATCACGGCCTTGGATGGAACTCGGTTGAGAATGAAAGCTGCCGTGTCTAGAGCATATCCCCATAGATATGTCGGAAGATCTGTGTGACTCATCATAGATCGTACCATATCTAATAAGGTACGATTCCTCCTTTCGGATACACCATTCCACTGTGGTGTTCCAGGAGGAGTGAGTTGAGATAAAATCCCACACTCAGCTAAGTAGTCACGAAACTCATGGCTTAAGTATTCACCACCTTGATCTGATCGAAGTATCTTAATACTCTTGCCAAGCTGGTTCTGTACTTCATTCTTGAATTCTTTGAACTTTTCAAAGGATTCAGATTTATGTGTCATCAAATACACATAACCATATCTACTGAAGTCATCAGTAAATGTGATGAAGTACCTATAACCGCCTCTAGCAGCGACATTGAAAGGGCCACATACATCACTATGTATGAGTCCTAACAAATCAGTCGCTCTTTCACTGTGCCCACTAAAAGGAGTCTTGGTCATCTTGCCTCGTAGGCATGACTCGCATATCTCATATGATTCAAAATCAAATGAGTCCAGCAAACCATCCTTATGGAGCTGGGATAAGCGCTTGTCATTTATATGACCTAAGCGACAGTGCTAGAGATAGGTGTAGTTCATATCGTTCGATTTGAACCTCTTGGTACTAACGTTATAGATAGGGCTCTCTAGATCTAGAATATAGAGTCCGTTTATCAGAGGTGCACTACAATAGAACATATCGTTTAAATAGATAGAACAACATTTGTTCTTTATTATAAACGAAAATCCTTTCTTGTCCAAACAAGAAACTGATATAATGTTCTTAGTCAATGCAGGCACATAACAACAATCGTCTAACTCTAGTATAAGCCCAGAGGGCAGAGATAGAAAATAAGTCCCTACAGCAACAGCAGCAACCCGTGCTCCATTGCCTACTCGTAGGTCTATCTCGCCCTTTGTCAATGCTCTGCTATTTCTCAGTGCTTGTACACTAGTACAAACGTGCGAAGCACATCCGGTATCTAATACCCATGACGAAGAAATAGAGAGGTTGACTTCTATAACATTTATACCTGAAGTAGAAATCTTATTTCTCTTCTTGTTAAGATCTTCCAGGTATCTTGTGAAGTTCCTCTTCCAGTGCCCTGCTTGTCCTTGATATAGTTGACAAAAATGTGCAACCATATCGTAAGCACCCATTAACTCATGTTGCTTCTGAAGCTCAGAGTTCATGGTCGCGAGCATTAGACATGACACATCTAATGCGTCATCTTGATGCTTCTTGTAAGCATCTTTGTCAGCTCGCGGGGCATTGGCAGGAGGAGCCTCCGGAATGGGCTGCTTCACGTTCCTGAGTGAGAACTATTCTCAGGTTCCTGTACCAGTCCAGGAAATTTGCTCCGTTGAGCTTGTCCTTCTTAAGGACAGATCGTAGGGAGAAAATGTTCGTATTCGACGTCATGGCAATTCTACAACAGAAATAAATGCAGAAATAAGTATCATATTCTTTAAAATCATTTAATTAGGCCTTTAATTAAATGATGCTCCCACTGAATTCTATAATTCTTGTGGGACAAGATCTACATCATACTAACCCTTGAGTTAGCTTTGGCTAATACGCCCAAGGCTTAGTATGATCGGTAGGTAACGATTACCAATTACATCTCTATGCAACTCTTGTTTATAGAATCAATATCCGCATTTATATTAGAACTCGAGTTAGCTTTGGCTAATACACCCGAGAGTTAATATAGATGTGATATTGACCTATCTTTCCAACTATTGGAAGAATGCCTATAGTTGACTCGATCCAACCGAGTAACTATGAATACTCAATCTAATTGAGTTTGTATTCACCCATGCGTTGATAGACGGGACCAAGATTGTCCCTCCATACCCTACCAAGATAATATGTATTGCTCTGCTTTGGCAGATTCAACAATACATGTGATCGAGGTAGTGATAGGTATCACGGCACGGTTAGGCATTAGAGTTGAGTCGATTGAGATCTAATCTAATCGAGAAGGGATGCATCTTGTGCACGATTTAGATCTAATCTAATCGCAAGGGTGCATCATGTGCACGACTTAGATCTAATCTAATCGTTAGGCACTAATTAATTAACTACTTATTAAATATGCATCACATACACAAGCAATTAATTAATCTATTTGTGATTTAGTCATGGCCCTACTACGATCTTCTCAAGCCAATGAGAAGATCGATTGGTCAACCTAGGGTCAACAGCTTCTTCAAGCTACTCCCTTTGACCACCTTGTGTTGCTCGTGCCCGCCTCGGAACTCCGTCTCGTGTGGACCCTCCACCGCTCCAATTTGTACATTACAATTTGAAACTCGAGTTACATTCGAGTCTAAATCTAATTTACAACAAGAAAATAAGAGAAGTCACGACGCGCAGGTCGCGAATATAATACAACACTCGCAAACACATAACGGCACGCAGGCCGTATTAAGAATTACAACACAACCAATCATATTGGGCTTTGGGCCATGACTATCACAAATTAATATATAATTCAAAATTATATATTTTTCATAATTTTCTATAATTTTCAAATTAATTTTTATAATTTTACGAATAAAATTTCCCGGCGGTCCCGTTTAGTGGTTTCGGGCGCAATTGCAGAACGGATCCCCTTGCGGGGCCCAGGGGCATCGCCCCTACCCGCGATCTAACCATCGTGAGGGTTCCTTTTCGATCCAACAGCGCCTAAACCCGCTGTCCCAAAACGATTTGGGTCGAGACATTGCCGTTTCGGAAAAATCTTCCCGGCGGGTTCGTTTTTAGCGATTTCGGGTGCGATCGCAAAGCGGGGTTAGGGGCAGTACCCCTACCCACGATCTAACCATCGTGAGTTTCTCCTTTGCGATCTAATGGCACCCAAGCCCGCTGTCCCAAATGGATTTGGGGCAAAACGAAGCCGGTTTTGAAAGATCTTTCCGGTAGCCGAAGCCTACAAGTGCCGAGACACTTGTGCTTCGCTTCTACGGAAAAATTACCCATAAAATCATAAAAAACTAATTTTTACAGAAAATCACAGAAGGTTTTATTTTTCATAAAAATAAAAACAAACTCGTACAAGCCTTGCACGTCGCTCTGATACCACTGTTGGGTTCTTCGGGCCGCGAAAACCGCTTTTCGCGTCACGGAAACCCCGAATCGCCCAAGCCACGGATCTCGTGCAAGGAAAACCAAACGAAAAATACGAGTACGAGTTTCATAATTTTAGATCTACTCCTAGATCTATATGTTAAGAGTTTACCCTTGAAGCGTGCCCTTCGTTTAGTCCCGCTCGTCCAAGGAAGCGTTGGATCTCGAGAGTGTCAATGTAGACACTCCTCTAGTGATATCCACACGAACAAGGAGTGGTCTTCTACCACTCAAAGATGGAGAAGAGAGCCCCAAGTGTGCTAGCACTTTTCTAGAGCTCTCGGATGGGAACAAAAAGGAGAAAAGAGAGAAATAGAAGAGAGAATCACATACACTCCTTTAGTACCCTCCTTTATGACCTTCACTTTCCCTTGTGCTCTTGGAAACAACTCAACATCTTCTCCTCACCATGATAGCCACGACCACAGCAACTCAAGAGGAGAGGAGAACCCAAGGAAGAAGAAGGAATAATGACACCACATCAATACCCAAAACAAAAACCTCCACACCATCTAATGTGTGGCCGGCCACACCATAAAGCCCCTCATTAATGTGGCCGGCCACATTAAAACCAATTGGATGTGTAACCTCCAATGAGGTGGCATACCATTATGAGGTGGTGATGTGGCTAATGATGTGGCTAGGTTGGTCATGCCAAGTAGGATGAGTCAACCTTCATGATGATGTGGCAAGACATCAAGTCAAACTTGATGTTTCAACTTCCATTGGTCAAGTCAAACTTGACCAATTCTCTTCCTTGTTGAGTTAAATCCAACCTTTGATTCAAGTCAATTTTAATTTAATGAATCTAATTCATTAATATAAATTGACCCAATGAATCAAATTTAAATTAGACTCATTCAACATTTGAATCTAATTGAGTCTAACTCAATAAGTCTAATTTTGAATCCAATCTTTGGTGCATCATATGAACCTAATCCAATTGGTTCATCATATGAACCTAATCTCCATCCACATGTTCTTTGTGTGTGACCCAATAGGTTCTTGTAACGTTGGCAATGTTTCTAAACTCTTTTAGAAACATAAGCAATGAGCGGCATCTAGCAATACATCATTGCTACCCAAGTTACAAGAAATGTTAAGATCCAACATCACCTTGTGACTACTAATTGTGACTCCTCACAATATGTGACATTGTCCTTCTATCCTAGACATCTAGATTGATCAATATGAGGCATAGACCGTGTAATCCTCTAATCAATCTAAATCTTGAACTCCAAGTAGACTCACTCGATCAAATAAGTTCAACATCTAATGTTGACTCATTTGGGCATGGCCATGCACTTAGTAGTCTCACTCTATCAAGAATATTGATGTCGCTCCCGTCATATGGGAGGGATAGATCCCATCTACATCACTCACATCCCTCTGCATAATTTGTTACATACCCGGTAATCGCCTTTATAGTCCACCCAATTACGGGTGACGTTTGACGAAACCAAAGTACATAACTCCTTATGTAGGGATCCATGGTGACTTCAGGTCAAAGGACTAATAGTCATACTAATAGCCACATGAGAAAGTATATGACACTCATATAACGATCCATGATACTTTCTCATGGCGGGTCATTCAGTATACATTCTCTAATGCATACCCATGTGTCAGCTTGATATCTCTATATCTATGACTTGTGAGATCAAGTCATAGAGCTGACCTACATGCTAGTCTTATTGCATTAACATTGTCCCTGAATGTTAATACTCGACTAGGAATGATTTAGAGTAGTGTTCCCTATATCATCTCACTATCGATTCAACTAATCGATTGATATAGGTATGAACGTTCTACTCAAGGACGTTACTATACTTATTTTATCTGACACTAATACAAATAAGCATAATAACCAAAAACCAATGCCTTTATTAAGAATATGATATACATGAGTCCATACAATCATCAAATGATTGGCTCTAGGGCTCTAACTAACACCCCCTACTACATGCTCCTTAAAAATTCATCCCAAAGGTTGAAGGTGGTTCAAATGAAAGATTCCACTTTGTAATCCTATGAAGACTTGCACGGTTACTAAGAGAAAATACCTCCCGCACTTATGCGGGATAAAAAAGAGATGAAATAATGTCAGTCCTTGCATAGAATGTATCAAGAAATGCATCACATCCAATAAAATCAACCTTAGGTACCTCTATGAGATTTTTCAAAAAATCAAGATAAATACTGACCTTGTTGTATCCGATTGGGTTTGTGAGACCTGACAGCTGGTAGAAGTCTAGTTGGGTCTGCGGGCCTAACAACTAGCATGAAAACCTGGTGGGTCAAGAGGCTAGTCAACCAACTGTAAGTTGGTAAGTAAAGGTAAGTCACTGGAGGAGAGTGACTCAGTGAAGACGCATCCCAATTGAGGGACAGTATGTGTCGATCCAATTTAGGTCTATTTTGGACCCCTAAACTGAGACCTTGACTAGATCATGGTCTTGGGGAGACAGGGTATAATTACTACTCAGTATTATTATGCTAACACTTGTCTTGCAGGTTGTTATTTGATTTATTGAACTAACATGCTTTGCAAGGCAAGAAGAGCTCAAAAAGCCTGAGGTGAACAGTACCCGAGGCACCTTCCAGGGGATGGAAAGCGCCTTCAAGCATTGAAGGCGCCTTGTCACTGTTTATAGAAGGCGCCTTCAGTGCATGGAAGGTGCCTTCTGCAGGATAAAGTTCAGGATTAGTCAAAGATAAGAACCGAGCTGTTCAGGATCAGACTTACCACATTAGAGGCACCTTTAAGGCCTTTGAAGGTGTCTTTCATGCTCAATAAAGTGAGTGCTTGCCTAAGCCATGACACAATTCACTCTAACGATCATCTGCACTTCTGATTGGACTTCTGAACGCTCTGACTTCCTACTACAACTCTGCTGTGACACTGCCACGCTCGTCTACCACTAAGAAGCCGCCCAAAGACCGAGCTCAAGCCGACCTTCTTCAAAAGAGTGTTTGGTAATCTTTTATTTTATACACTTAATTATTGCAAAAGGATAAGTGCAGTGTGTTGCACCTGTTCCAAATTTCTTTATACTCGATTCCCTCTTCCGGAGGTACCGGAAGAGGAATTTTAGTGGATTATCCAACGACGGGTCCATGGGACCTAGGTGAGTAGGAGTCATTGAAGACTTCGAACCAAGTAAAATAGATCGTGTCTGTCTCTGTTCTTTTTAATTTCTATATTTTCCCCTGTATACTTTATTTCAAAATCAAAAAGATTTCTTTTTTAAAATCACATGATTCACCCCCTCTCACATATGACTTGATCCAACATATATGATATACTTATTCAACTGAATACATGCATGATTAGTTATTATTATTATTATTAGCTAAGTTGTGGTAAACAGTGAAAAGCTTGATGATTGAAAAACTAGCTCACTAATTATGCAGGTCCAACCCAACATGATACCTTGAACTTCAAATAGTTATAACTTTTAACTCGAAACTAGGAATCATGCTCTATCGATCACCACACTTGCATAATTTGAAAATCTATAGGACCCTTAGCTAGGGGAATTGAATGCTCTCAAAGCCGACGATTAGTTCATACACCACTCAATTTTCTACAAAGTTACTAAACAGAAACTCCTTGTCACCTCGTCTACATTCTTCACAGCATGGAGGTGGTGACCACTATAGGCTCCCCTCCTCTCACTTGGGGAGCAAATCAATGATCTATGGATGGTTATTGGGAACTTTAATTCCTTATTATCAGCCAGAGACAAAGTTGGAGGCTTGGCAGGCATTCACTATGAATTGTAGGATTTTGAGAGGACGATTTAGTTATGTCACTTGGTGGATTCACATAGAAGAATGACATGGTCTCTTGAAAATTGGATCGAGCTTTGATCAATTATCATTGGTTAATGGAGGACTTCCACTACTTTGAGGAATTCATCCCACTAGACTACCTATCCAATCACTCCTGCTGCATTGTGCTATTATTTAGGAGCAAGTAACAAGAGAGTCGACCCTTTAAATTAGGGATGACAATTTCACCCAAACCCGATGGAGGATCCGATATCCGACTTGAATGAAGGAGGGTATGGAGGGACTATCGATACTCGGTACACGACCTAAATACTCGATTAAATAATATATATACATATATTAAAGAAAATTTTCTTTTTCCAAAATCTACTAACTCTTTTTGTTGCTATTAGGAGGAGACTATATAAACATTTAATCTATTTTTTTTAATTATATATATATATATATTAATGGGATGTTAATTTTAATATATTTTTATTAAATGATAATAGTTGGATAGAAAGAAGAAAAATTAAAAATATAGAAGATATCCAATCCTTTAATGGGTATGTGTATACCCATCGGATATCCTATACCCGATGGGTATGGGGGCAAAGGATATAGAATCCGATCTGAACCCGACCCATTGCTATCCCTACTTTAAATTCTACAATATATAGACACTTCATAATAGTTTCCCTGAGGTAGTTATAAAGGCATGGGCTGACTATTTTTATAGGAATACATAGTTAATTCTTAAGAAGAAACTCACATATCTAAAGTCCTGGTTGTGAGACCTCAACAAGGACCATTTTCAACATGTTTCTCAGCAAGATTTGTAGACAAATAAAAAGCTCGAGAAGGTACAACACAATATCTTAAATGGTCAACCCCCTCTAGACACCTATCACCAACTACAAGTCAAAGCCACAAGACTTGGAGAAGCGGAATGATTCTATCAACAATGAGACAAGTGCATGTACCTAAAGCAAAGTGATTGATGCATCAAGATTTTCCATGACCTTGTCAAGCAGAATAACAAGCACAACACTATCATGGCTATCACAAACGCATCAGGTGAGGAAATGACCGACGCCTAAGAACTTGCAGAGGTATTTGTGGCTTACAACGAGAACTTCCTCGACACACAAGAAAGTTGTTCACCACTAGATAGTAGCACCCTGCATTCTGGACCAGTTCTTTCACCTACTGATCAATAATGTTTGATCAGTCTTGTCACACTCAAAGAAATTTGAAAGGATGATGGAGATTGGTAACGATCGGGTGCTAGGGTCAGATGATTACGGAGCCAAGTTCTTCAAATCTGCTTGAGATATAGTGAAGTTTATGATCTATTTGAAGCTATGTAGGAAATTTTCATAGTAGGGAATCTTCTCAAGCAATGGAATCATACCTTATTAGTGCTCATCCCTAAGTTGGAGCATGCTCCAAATGTCACGGATTACTGGCCAATCTCATGTTGCATGGTCATATACCAGCTCATCTCCAAGATCATGGCCAAAATAACTCAAGAGGTCATTAGGAGTCTCTTGGATCCAGCACAAGCAACATACGTTGAAGACTGATCCTTAGTAGAGAACGTTCACCTTGCTCAAGAACTACTAAGGAGGTATGCGTAGAAAAGAATCTCCCCTAGCTGTGTCCTCAAAGTCGACCTTCAAAAGCCCTTCGACATGGTGGATTGAGACTTTTGTATTGGTTGACCTACATGGCTTCGGTTTCCCATAGTAGTATGCCAATTGGATGTTCTAATGCAAGACAACAATATCATATTTTTGTTGGAATCATTGAGGGAATGAATGGATACTTCAAACGGCAGCAGGGCCTCAGTAAAGATATTTCTCTCTCATCATTCTTCTTTGGTTTATATCTAGAAGTTCTCTCTAGATCTCTCCAAGTCATAGCAAGAAAGCTCGGCTTCCACTATCATTTGATGTGTGTATGCACCAACATCACTCACCTAGTATATGCGGATAGCTTACTTCTTTCGCTTGGGCCAATGAATCTACTGTCAAATTGCTTGCGAACTACATAGCAGAGTTTGGAACCATAGCAGGGTTGCATCCCAACCTTAGAAAGTCCAACATTTACCTTGTCAACATCAACAAATAAGCCAAAAATAGATTACTATAGCTCATTGGATTCCAACAGGGTGTCTTCCCTTTTCGATACCTCTATATCCCCTTAGTAGTGGAGAAACTATGGTGCCTTAATGGATGCCATACTACATAGACTCGCAACATAGCCCAAGCACACACTGTCCTATGCAGGTAAACTTGAGTTGGTCAAAACTATTTAATAGCGAGTCAAATGTTTTTGGCTCTCCATTTTGTTGATTCCAAGTGTAGTTGTTGACAAGCTATATGCCATCTATTGTTCCTTTATTTGGACATCCAAGTATCACCTATTTTCTGGGCTATAATGTGTTAAGTCAAGGAGGAAGGAGGGTACGACGTGCAAGACTTATAGATTCGGAACTCCGCTTGGTTATGCAAGTCATTATGGAACTTACAGTGGAAAAAGGACTTACTTTGGGTGAAATAGATTCATCATTAGGACCTTTAGCACATTGACTTATGGGACTGGAATGCAAAGGATTCTGACTCACCTTTGATCAAGAAAATACTACAGTTTAGGGACACATTGTGCACCTGAACATCCAAAAAACAACTTACGTAGAACCTACTATCCACTTGGTTCAGTTTTGTCCAATGGTGAGTAGTAGCTCCATATGACTTCTTTCAACCTCAAAGCAAGCCCAAGACATGGGTAAAGGTTGTATGGAAGCCCTACCTCATGCTAAAGTATCCGTTTGTGCTATGGCTCCTTGCACATGGCCTCCTACGCACCAAAGACAAGCTAAAATATGAGTCATGAAAAATCTGCCCATTGTGTAAGTGGGCGGATGAATCATTGGACTACATTCGATGCCCCATTAGCTATGAGATAAGGTCAAGACTTGTCTTCAACTAGGAATGAGATAAGCACCTCCAAGTGAATGTTAGAAGTCTTCCTCCAGTGATACCATAGAGATGGCCGCTTGATTAGAGCTAGATACCTAGGAAATATCTTGTATAGTCTTTTTGTTATGACAAGCTTGTAATTGTTGCCAAAATGAGGGAGATGCCCCTGATATTGAGAGGATATTTTGTAAGATTTAGATGCACATCTTTTACTTTATATACATCTAATGTGATATATAAAACTATTTACCTTACAACAACAACCAAGTCTTATCCTACTAGGTGGGGTCGGCTATATGAATGCTTTTACATCATTAAGCTCTATCTCCTACTATATCATCAAAAATATCCTACATGTTATGATATACATATTTATAATAGTTTCACATTGTCTAACTGGAGTATTTATTGGTTTTCTAAGTATATGCCCGTACCATCTTCAACGTGTCTCTGGGAGTTTTCTCTCAATAAATGTAACTCCGACTTTCTCTCTAATGCTCTCACTTCTTATTTTGTCCATCCTCATATATCCACACATCCACCTTGATATTCTCATCTTTGTAACTCTCATCTTTTGCTCATGTGCTCAAGTCATAGCCTAGCATTCAGCTCCATACAGGTCTAATTATGGTTTTGTAAAACTTTCCTTCAAGTTTTAGAAGTACTTTACTGTTACATTAAACACCCGATGCTTTCCTCCATTTCAATTATCCTGCTTGTATTCTATATAAGACACCTCTTTCAATCCCTCCATCACTTTGAAAAATGATCCTAAATATTTAAATCTCTCAGTTCCAGATAACTCGTTATCTCCTATCTTAACAATTATTTCATTACATCTAATATTACTAAACTTAAATTTCATATATTCTGTTATTATTCTACTAAGCCTAAAAACTTTCTCTTCTAGTATTTTTCACCAAGATTCTAGTTTAGCATTTACTCCTTCACATGTTTCATCTACCTTCCTTAAAAAAAGAAATGGGGTTAGATGCTTGATTTTTATTACTTGAAAAGTTCATTGAAAATAGGGGTTGTACGGTGGAGTGTTCATAGTTGTCCACTAGGATGAGGTGTTAAGCCTTCATATTTTAACACCTTTAATTAATACCATTTGAAGAATGGTATCAGTTACAACTTCTCCACTCAAATCTAAAGTCTCAATTATATGCATATATGGTTAGATAGAGGGGTGAGTGAATAAGCAATGCTCTTCAAAATTATTAAATCATCACATAAATACAAACAATACAATGATCAATCTTGGATTATCAAAAAAAAAAAGCAAAGTGAACATTGTGAACAAGAGTGCTTAATGTATGTAGTGGGAATAAAACAACAAATAAAACGTGTTATATAAGATTTAATGTAGTTTGGAGACTTTATTCCGATTCCACAACTTATGACACCTCTAATGTGTCACTCTTATAATAATCCACTATAACCACCACTTCACAAAAGGCATTGGGGTTAGCCTTTATAAATTAAGCTTAGAGCCTACACAAATAACACCTTGATTATATTCACATAATGAGATATTCACTAAACTCCCTGAGCTCGACCCTAATTAGAATTTTATTTAGAAATAATTGTTAGTGTCAGCCCTAAGAGCCAATCAATGCATAAGATGATTGATATGAGACTAATGTAACATATTTTAATTAAAGGTAATATTTCGTGTTTATTATATTTACTTTATATATGTGAAAATTTGAATAAATATAATAATGCCATAGACTGGTGAGTTCTATTCTATACCATATCAATTAATTGAATTGATTGTGAAAAATTATAAATATATAAAATGCTATTCTTAATTATTCTTAGTTAAGTATTAATATACAAGAATAATATTAATATATTGAGACTAGCATGTAGGTTAAGTGATCTACTTAATCTCATAAGTCATGGATATAAGGTATTAAGTTAACACATGAGTATATATTAGAGAATATGTACTGAATTAACTTGTCATGAGAATGTTTCATGAATTGTTATATAAGTATCATAGACAAACATCATATGTAAACAAGTTAATTATAAAGTCGTTCACTATGTATGTAATAAGTTATGCAGAGGAATGTAAGTGATATAGATGATATTTGCCCCTTCCATATAATGAAAGTGATATTTGTGGACCCTTTGATTCAACAGGACTACTAAAATGTATGATCATGCTCAAATAAGTCAATATGATATACTGAGCTTATTTGATTAAGTAAGTCTACTTAGAAATCAAGAAATATATAGATTAATGAAAGGATGACACAATCTGTCTCATAAATCAATATAGATATCATGGACAAAAGGACTAAGTTATACAATAAAATAGTCGTAGACAGGTTAGGTCGAATTTACACATTCTCATCACTTGGGCAGCCATAATGCATTGTTAGATGTCACTCATCACTTGTATCTTTAAAATGTGATTTTAGAGTCACTGTCAATGTTATGAGAATCTATTGAGTCACATACCGAGAGCACATCAATTTTGAAGTTTTATTTTAGTATACTAAAATAAAGTAGGTCTAAGTTTTTTAAGTATGAAGTTTATTTCGGATCTTAAACTTGTTAGATTAATGGGTTAATCTAATTGTATTTTAAACTTGTTGGATTAATGGTCAATCTAATATTTGTCTAGGTTTTTCAAATAAGTGCAAACCAAATAAATCCCACGATTTTATATCCACATTTGTATTTCCGTTTGCATTTTTGATATGCATGGGAAAATAAAATAAAAGGAGAATGTCTTATTAGATAAGGCTTGGAGATGATTTTATTTCTTATTTGAAACCTGATCTTATCTGATAAGATCGTGTCAACACTAAAAGTTAGGCTTCGGTCTCAACTTTAAATAGTAGCTAGCACTATAGCATGGGTCATGTGATTCCCCAATCGTGCTCGTGGGATGGACGATGACTATGCTCGTGTGGAGACCAAAGAGGTGCGCACTTTGATCATGCTTAGACCAAACTCTATAGGTATGCAAAGGTTCTATGCTTCTAGAGGTAACATTCTAAATCAATAATGTAATTAGAATTCACATGGATCTCTAGTGGACTCTTTTTTCACTATGTTTTTTTTCTTGTGTTACTTTTGCTACAGAATCCAACAATAACTTCCTCACCTTTCTATAGATGATGAAAATGAAAACACTAAGAGATGAGGTAAATTACCACTATCTTGAGGTGTTGAGGACTTCAATCCTGATCCAAACTCTTAGATTCCTTTGGGCACTTGTGGTAGATGAACACATGAGAATTAAATAGTATTTAGTGAGTGTTTAAGTGCCCTAAAAATCTCTTAAAGAGATTATATATTCAAACTGACAACAGATAGATTTTGCATGCCTCTAGTCAGTTACGAACCTTGATTAGTCGACTGGATAATTCAAATGTGAACTTTAGACACCAAGAGTTATATGCTAGTTAACTACCCAATCAATTAGCTATAGACCAATTGATTGTCAATAGGTAATTAATTTAGTTAATTAAATTTATCCAAACTCTACATTTTAGTTGATTGCTAACCCTTAGCTAATTGATTAGCCTACATCGAATCAACTTCCAACTCTTGGCTAGTTAGATGGCAACTAGGCACTCCCTCGCTGAGCTTATTGGCTTTCATGAGTCTCAACATCTATGACTTGAACCTATCAACCAACATAACTTGAAACTTTACAACATCACAAGACTTCAACAGTTTAGTCTTGACATTTGTAGACTTTACATGCCAAAAAGTAAAGCTAAGATTAAAATACCACAATCACAAAATAAAATTCATAGTCTTTAGGTTTTTAGCTCTTTGTTAATCTAGGCTCTCTTCCTTTAACTTGTCCAAGGATCTTCACAATCTAGTCTCCCCACTCTCAAGTCCACCAAGTCCATCTTAATCTCCACCTATAGTCAAACTATGCCACCTACCATCTGTTGGGTTTTTCGGGCCGCAAAAATCACTTTTTGCGTTGCGGAAACCCCGAAACCCCCATGCCATGGATCCGTGCGAAGAAATAAAATTACGTAAAACTTTCACGTACGAGTTTTCTATGCCTAGATCTACTTTAGATCTACAAGATTAAGAGGTTACCCTTGATGCGAAGGCCTTCGCGTAATCCCGCTCGTCCAAGGTTCGCCGGATCTCGAAAGTATCAAAGTAGATACTTCTCTATGTGTATCCACACGAACAGAAGATGGAGAAAACAACTAAAAGGTGTGCTAGCACCCTTAAAAGTTTCGGCCAAGGAGGTGGAGGAGAGGGAGAAGAAGATGAGAGCTTGAGAGGAGGAAGAAGATGAAATCAATTAGCACACAAAATGCACTCAATTTCATCTTTAAGTGGTCGGCCACTTCAAGGCTTGTAACCCCCATGGAATATCAAGAGTCAAGTCTCTTGATCTCCTCCATGAGGTGGCATTTGGTCAAGTCAAACTTGACCAAATGAAGAAGCCTTGATGATGTGGCATTGGTCAAGTCAAAGTCAAGTCAAAACTTGACTCTTCATCTTCCTACTTAAGTCAAGTCAAACTTGACCACTTCTCTCCCTTGGTTGATCTAATCTAACCATTGGTTCAAGTCAATTTTAATTTTAATTAATCTCTATTCATTGAATTAAATTAATTCAATGAGTCTAAGTCCAAATTAGACTCATTTAATACACAAACCAAATTGAGTCCAACTCAATTAGCTTAATTTGGATTACTCTTAATCCAATTTGGTTCATCAGATGAACCTAATCCTTTAGGTTCATCAAATGAACCTAATCTCCATCTAATTGTTCTTTGTGTGTGACCCTATAGGTTCTTGTAACGTTGGCAATGCTCCTAAACTCATTTAGGAGCATAAGTAATGAGCGATATCTAGCAATACATCATTACTACCCAATTTACAAGAATGTTGAGATCCAACATCACCTTGTGACTATTAATTGTGACTCTTCACAATATATGACATTGTCCTTCTATCCTTGACATCTAGATTGATCAATGTGAGGCATAGACCGTGTCATCCTCTAATCAATCTAAATCTTGAACTCCAAGTAGACTTAATCAAATGAGCTCAATATCTCATATTGACTCATTTGGGCATGGCCATGCACTTCGTGGTCTCACTCTATCAAGAATATCGATGTCACTCCCGTCATATAGGAGGGATAGATCTCATCTACATCACTCACATTCCTCCGCATAATTTGTTACATACCCAGTAATCGCCTTTATAGTCCACCCAGTTACGGGTGACGTTTGACGAAGCCAAAGTGCGTAACTCCTTATGTAGGGAACCATGGTGACTTTAGGTCCAAGGACTAGTAGTCATACTAATAGCCACATGAGAAAGTATATGACACTCATATAACAATCTATGATACTTTCTCATAGCGGGTCATTCAGTATACATTCTCCAATGCATACTCATGTGTCAACTTGATATCTCCATATCCATGACTTGTGAGATCAAGTCATCGAGTTGACCTATATGCTAGTCTCGTCGCATTAACATTGTCCCTGAATATTAATACTCGACTAGGAATGATTAAGAGTAGTGTTCCCTATATCATCTCACTATCGATTCAACCAATCGATTGATATAGGTAAGAACCTTCTACTCAAGGACGCTATTATACTTAGTTATTTGGCACTAATACAAGTAAGTATAATAACCAAAACAAATGCCTTTATTTATATATAGAAGAATATGATACAATGAGTCCATACAACAATCATCAAATGATTGGCTCTAGGGCTCTAACTAACAATCTCCCACTAGCACTAGTGTCAATCAGTGTAGGCTCTAAGGCCTAATGACCTAGTGTGACCATCATACTTTCTCTGTGCCAAAGCCTTGGTCAAGGGATCTGCGATGTTAGCCTCTGTAGGTACTCTGCAAATCTTCACATCTCCTCTATCGATGATCTCTCGAATGAGATGGAAGCGCCGTAGTATGTGTTTGGTCTGCTAGTGTGAGCGAGGTTCCTTCGCCTGTGCTATAGCTCCATTGTTGTCACAATAGATCTCAATAGGGTCAGCAATGCTAGGAACCACCCCAAGTTCAGTGATGAACTTGTGGATCCAAACTGCCTCCTTTGCTGCCTCTGATGCAGCAATATACTCGGCCTCTGTTGTAGAATCAGGTACTGTGTCCTGCTTCAAACTCTTCCAGCTCACAGCACCACCATTTATGCAAAACACGAGCCCTGACTGTGATCGATAATCATCCTGGTCGGTCTGGAAGCTGACATCACTGTAACCCTTTATAGTAGCTCATCATCGCCTCCATATAGCAAGAAATATTCTTTAGTCCTTCTTAAGTACATAAGAATATTCTTGACTGCTATCCAGTGACTTTCACCTGGATCTGACTGGTACCTGCTCATCATGCTCAAAGCATACGAGACATAAGGACGAGTACATAGCATGACATACATGATAGATCCTATGGCTGAGGCATAAGGGATCTGATCCATGCGGTCTCTCTCCTCTCTAGAAGAGGGACCTTGAGTCTTCGAAAGACTCACGCCATGTGACATCGGCAGAAATCCCTTCTTGGAGTTCTGCATGGCAAACCGTAGGAGTACCTTGTCAATATATGTACTCTGACTTAGGCCAAGCAATCTCTTAGATCTATCTCTATAGATCTGTATGCCTAGAATGCGGGATGCTTCACCTAAGTCCTTCATTGAGAAACAGGTCTCTAGCCAAGTCTTGACAGACTGTAGCAAAGGGATGTCCTTCCCAATGAGTAGTATGTCATCCACATATAATATGAGGAAGACAACTATGTCCCCTACAACCTTCTTGTAGACACAAGGTTCATCTTCATTCTTGATGAAACCAAACTGTTTGATTGCATCATCAAATCGAAGATTCCAGCTCCGAGAAGCTTGCTTTAGTCCATAAATGGACCTATGCAGCTTGCATACTCTGCTAGTATGCTGTGGATCTACAAAACCCTCAGGTTGTGTCATGTACACATCCTCGAGCAGGTTTCCATTCAGAAACGTGGTTTTGACATCCATCTGCCAGATCTCATAATCGTGGTACGCTGCAATAGCAAGCATGATCCGAATGGACTTAAACATCGCAATTGGAGAAAAGGTTTCATCATAGTCAATATCATGAATCTGCTTAAAACCTTTAGCTACTAAGCGACCCTTATAAATAAGTCCATCCATGTCAGTCTTTCTCTTAAAGACCCACTTACACCCAATGGGTTTTACCCCTTCAGGTGGATCAACCAAATTCCATACTTGGTTGGTGTACATGGACTCCATTTCGGATCTCATGGCCTCTAGCCATTTATCGGAATCTGGTCTCATCACAGCTTCCTGATAGGTGGTAGGCTCATCCTCTATGAGCATAACGTCATCATGGTCAGACAAGAGAAATGAATATCTCTCAGGCTGACGACGTACCCTATCAGACCTGCGAAGAGGTATGTTTACTTGAACTGGTTGTTGTTCCTCAACTCCTTGTGGAACAACATCATCCACAATACTTTGTGGTTCCAGTTCAACTTCCATCGAGGCTTCAGTACTATTGTTCGCATCTTGAACTTCTTCAAGATCGAACGTACTCCCACTAGTCTTTCTAGAAACAAAATCCCTTTCTAGAAAAACCCCAGTCTTAGCCACAACTATCTTGTGTTGACTGGGAATGTAGAAGTAATATCCCTTCGTTTCCTTGGGATATCCAATAAAATAGCACTTGTCAGATTTGGGTCCCAGTTTGTCTGAGACTTGACGTCTAACGTAAGCCTCACAACCCCAAATCCTCATAAAAGACACCTGGGCATCTCTCCCAGTCCATATCCTATATGGTGTCTTTATCACAGCCTTGGATGGAACTCGGTTGAGAATGAAGGCTGCTGTGTCTAGAGCATAGCCCCAAAGGAATGTAGGAAGATCTGTGCGACTCATCATAGACCGTACCATATCTAATAGGGTACGATTCCTCCTTTCAGATACACCATTCCACTGTGATGTTCCAGGAGGAGTGAGTTGGGATAGAATCCCACACTCAGCTAGATAGTCACGAAACTCATGGCTAAGGTATTCCCCACCTCGATCTAATCGAAGTATCTTAATACTCTTGCCAAGCTGGTTTTGTACTTCATTCTTGAATTCTTTGAACTTTTCAAATGATTCAGACTTATGTGTCATCAAGTACACATAGCCATATCTACTGAAGTCATCAGTAAATGTAATGAAGTACTTATAACCACCTCTAGTAGTGACATTGAAAGGGCCACATACATCACTATGTATAAGACCTAACAAGTCAGTCGCTCTCTCACTGTGCCCACTAAAGGGAGTCTTGGTCATCTTGCCTAGAAGGCATGACTCGCATGTCTCATATGATTCAAAATCAAATAAATCCAGCAAACTATCTTTATGGAGCTGGGATAAGCGTCTATCATTTATATGACCTAAGCGACAGTGCGAGAAATGGGTTTGGTTCATGTCATTTGACTTGAACCTCTTGGTACTTATGTTATAGATAGGGCTCTCAAGGTCTAGAATATAGAGTCCATTCATCAGAGGTGCACTACAATAGAACATATCATTTAAATAAACTAAACAACATTTGTTCTTTATTATAAATGAAAATCCTTTCTTGTCCAAACAAGAAACTGATATAATGTTCTTAGTTAAAGCAGGCACATAACAACAATCATCCAACTCTAATACAAGCCCAGAGGGCAGAGATAGAAAATAAGTTCCTACAGCAACAGTAGCAACTCGTGCTCCATTGCCTACTCGTAGGTCCACCTCGCCCTTCATTAATGCCCTGCTATTTCTCAGCGCCTGCACATTAGTACAAATGTGAGAAGCACATCCGGTATCTAATACCCATGATGAAGAAATAGATAGATTGACTTCTATAACATATATACCTGAAGTGGAAGTCTCACTTCTCTTCTTCTTAAGATCTTCCAGGTACACCTTGCAGTTCCTCTTCCAGTGCCCGGTCTGACCGCAGTGGAAGCAGGTAGCATCCTTGGCGACCCCTCCTTTAGGCTTCAGTGCCTTGCCTTTGCCCTTGGCTTGGGACTTTCCCTTGCCTTTGGCTTGCCCTTGTGTTTCTGAACCATCAGAATAGAGTTGGGCTTAATCTTCTTAAGGTTGAGCTCAGCAGTTCATAACATACTAAGAAGTTCGGGTAGTTGCTTGTCAATTTCGTTCATGTTGTAGTTCATGACAAATTGACTGTAGCTCTCTGGCAAAGACTGCAAGATCAGGTCAGTGGCCAGCTCTTGGCCAAGTAGGAATCCCAACCTCTGTAGATTCTCTATGTACCCAATCATCTTAAGTACATATGGACCTACGGGAGCCCCATCTGACATCTTGCATTGAAATTGTGCCCTTGAGATCTCAAATCTCTCATGCCACGCTTGTCCTTGATATAGTTGACGAAGATGTTCAACCATATCATAAGCACCCATTAACTCATGTTGCTTCTGAAGCTCAGAGTTCATGGTCGCGAGCATTAGACATGATACATCTAATGCGTCATCTTGATGCTTCTTGTAAGCATCTTTGTCTGCTCGCGTGGCATTGGCAAGAGGAGCCTCCGGAATAGGCTGCTCTAGAACGTACAGTTTACGTTCTTGGGTGAGAACTATTCTCAAATTCCTGTACCAGTCCAGAAAATTTGCTCCGTTGAGCTTGTCCTTGTCAAGGACAGAACACAGAGAGAAGGTGTTCGTGTTCGACGTCATGGTAATCTACAACAGAAAAAATACAGAAAAATAAATATCATATTCCAATCAATCATCTAATTAGGCCTTTAATTAAATGATGCTCCCACTGAATTCTATAATTCATGTGGGACAAGATCCACATCATACTATGCCCTGAGTTAGCTTTGGCTAAAACGCCCAAGACTTAGTATGATTGGTAGGTAACTAATTACCAATTACATCTCTATGCAACTCTTGTTTATAGGATCAAGATCTGCATTTATATTAAAACTCGAGTTAGCTTTGGCTAATACGCCCAAGAGTTAATATAAACGTGATTTTGTCCTATCTACCAATAATTGGAAAAATGCCTACAGTTAAACTTGATTTAACTAGTTATACTTAATCTAATTGAGTTTTACTCGCCCATGCGTTGATAGGATAGACCAAGATTGTCCCTCCGTACCCTACCAAGATAATATGTGTTGCTCTGCTTTGGCAGATTCAACAACTACATGTGATCGAGGTAGTGATAGGTATCACGGCATGGTAGACATTTCGAGTTGACGCGATTGAGATCTAATCTAATTGACGAGGTGTATCATATACGCGATTTAGATCTAATCTAATCGTTAGGGCGCATCATGTACGCGATTTAGATCTAATCTAATCGTCAAGGCGCTAATTAATTACTATTCTAGCATGCATCACATATACACACACACAAGCAATTAATTAAATATTTTTTTGTGATTAGTCATGACCCTACTACGATCTTCTCAAGCCAATGAGAAGATCGGATGGTCAACCTAAGGTCAACAGCTTCTCAAGCTCCTTCCTTTGACTACCTTGTGTTGCTCACGCCCTCCTCGTAACTCCGTCTCGAGTGGACCTTCCACCGCTCCATTTTGTACATTACAAAAGTGAAACTCGAGTTACATTCGAGTCTAAACTAATTTACAACAGGAAATAAAAATAGGAAAGGAACGACGCGCAGGTCGCGTATCACATACAACACGCACATCACAGAAAATGGCACGCAGGCCATAATATGAATTACAACACAGAATTTCCAATCTAATTGGGTCTTTTGGGCCATGACCATCACAAAATAATACATAATTCTAAATTATGTAATTTTTATAAATTTCTGTAATTTTTCTTACAACTTTTATGAGTAAAAATTCCCTGCGGTTCCGTTTAGCGATTTTCGGGCGTAATTGTAACGACCACCCTTCTTACTACTACTACTACTACTCTCTAAGAGTGACCGTTACTTATCTACTAACTCTACTTAACCGGTTTATTAAAAATCTCTAGGAAAACCCTATCGAAAAATTTCGGCAGAGTCTCCCCTGTACCGGTGACCGTTTCCATAATACAAGCATAATATACTCAGCCACAGGCGGCTGGAAATATATTTCAATCAACCACGCAGTTTAATAAGAAATGAAAACTAACCACAACCACGCAGTTTAATAATTCAAATCATGCAGATAATGAAAAACCGAAAACATAACTTCTTACTACATCCTTTCCTTATCAACTTAATAAGAAATCAAACTAATCACATTCTTAAACTAAATGAATTCCTTAGCTAAGTCCCAAGGACCTCCATAGTCCACACATCACACACTCCTCTTGCATCTCCTTGTCGCCTTCCTTCACTGTATCTTTTCTTTCCCTTTATCTGCAGTAGGAGGAAATGCAGTCTATAAGCATAAAGCTTAGTGAGCGCTATCTACTCACAAAAACTCGATATGCATGTATATAAATAAAAACATGCTAAATTTGAATGCTAACATATAAAACTACTCATGCTCATATATATCAAAGGAAATCATGCTAACTGAAATGCTAATCATTGTATAGCTAAATATGCTCATAAACCAATAAGAGAAGCATACTAAACATGTAAAGCTACTAAACATGTAAAGCTACTAAACATGTAAAACTACTAAACATGTAAAACTACTAAACATGTAAAGCTAAACATGCTCATAAGAATAAAACTATAACAGCATGCTGAAAGCAAATAAAACTAAACATGCTGAATAATCTAATAGCAAGAAACAAATAAAACTACTACTGAATGCTTCAAACAACAAGAAACTAAACTTTCTAATTCTAAACATATTTGAAGCTTGTTTCATTTGTTTCAAAACTTATACTTTAATACTTCAAAATAATAATAAACTTCTTTTGGGCCCGACATTGTACTAATTTGCGCGCATCCTTAATAAGAGTCGAGGTAGCTAATCCTGAAACTACTAAGGTACTTCTAGGCGATCTTGTGCCTAGGGGCGATCTAGGAGCCCACCCTATGGACCTTGTGTCCTGGACCTCGTGTCCGGTACATGCTATTAAAAAGTAAAATACTTTCTTTTTAACTATAACTTCTTTATACTTGCCCTTACTTGGCATTTAAGCAAACACCTTGTGTGCGCTTTTGATATTCAATCTTCTGGAATTGAAATCAAGTCTAGACCTTAGTCTTTCTTGCTTATAGTTCTTAAAGACAGAAACTCATGCTTATGTAATAGCAAAGAAACTAATAATTGCATGCTCAAGATATACCAACTGTAATTAAACAGAAACAAACTGCTTTCTGGAAATTAGAGGTTGTTCGTATGACAATTTATTCTAATCAACAAGAATTCTATGAACTAAATGCAACTAAAAATCTGCTCATGCTTCATTAATTGTGCACACCTACTGCTACACAAAGAAAACTAGTTGTTTGATACAAAAATCTGAAACCAACAGGAGCCAATTCCACAACACAAGAACCTCTCCAATAAGATTAATCTTGCACACATGGAAATCTTCAATAAACAAGCACAGTATCAAATCCGAATATGATAAAACCTGATAAGACACTTAAAACGAGTGAGATTACAAGCTGCCATTTCTGTCCAAAAACTCATACAGCACAACCAAAATGAATATAGCTCCAACAACACTCAAATCTGGTTCTATAATTGCATGGGAACAGATGTAAACTAGTTTGGGAAACAAACAATATAATAGCATCACTACCAACTTATAGAAAGCAGTAATTGAAGTAGTTTATGTTAGCCTTGGGAACCTAATACTAACATAGTTTATTCCTCACACTTATACTGATTTATTAAGTTTATTCATGTCAACTAGTCTGACAATCTAGTTCACAAGTATTAAACTAGATTTATTCCTTGATGTTTATTTATAGGTGCTGTCTTATTAATTAGATGTGCTTGATCAGTAGTAAGGTTCACGGTGAAAGGGGAAACTTGCTGTAAACCATTTGCTACTGGAAACCTAGAATCCTAATTGTTCTTCATGCTCATTGCTTAGGACAACAAACTTTACAACATAACTTGAAATCAAGAAGGAACAAAATCCAAAACTACTCCTACTACATGCTTCAGAAATCTAACTCACGGCAGTAAGCATAAAACCAAAATCTCTACAACCTAAAATCCGAAAGCCATGAAAACAAATCAAAGCTCGGAACTACTCTTACTGCAGGTGAGAAGCAACTCACTTCGGTTCCTTGAACTCACAGCCGACGGGAAGAATTCTAGGGTTCGGAGGAGCTTGATCTTCGGCTTCTTCTTGCACCCACCGATCCTCCTCGACGATGGTGGTCGTACACGGTTGAGGACCCGCCGGAAAAAGCCCTTCGCCGGCGCCGAAGAGAGAGCCCTAGGAGGTGCTGCGGTTTCGCCCGAGCAGGAATCGGCGCCGTCGCGTGAGAAGAAGAATTTTGAGAGAAATTGTTGATTTTCTGAAAATCCAAAACCTAATCCCCTTTCTTATATTCGGGTTTAATCAAAACTATACCTTAAATATAATCCGTTCTTTCCTTAATTAACAAAAACTCGTTGGCACAGCTGGTTAACCGGTTTTTAACCAAAACAAGAGGTCTCTGTTAGGATCTCTTCGTACTCGGCTAGAGAGGGGGGGTGTGAATAGCCGCCCCAAATCGCTCGTTTCTTCCTACAATTCGTTAGCGCAGCGGAAAAATAAACTAGAAACGAAAGGAAGAATATCAAACCTTAACACAACGATGTACGAGGTTCGGAGATGATGCTCCTACTCCTCGGCGTGTCCGTAAGGTGGGCGAACCCAATCAATCCGTCGGTGGATGAGTCCCCGGAAAACCGGCTAATAAAAACTCCTTCTGGGCCGAGAAACCTCGCCACACTTGTTTGCAACAGCAAACAGGAGTACAAGTACAAAGAATAAGCAAGAAATACAATAAGAATACACAAGCACTCTACCAAACTTGCTTTCTCGTCGACTGGAGTCCGGATGAAGCAGCAGCTTCAAAAACCCTAACAGCAGCAGCTGTTCCAGTCGGGGAAGCTCACGCGAAGCTTTCGGAAGGAACTCAACAGAGCTCTTATCGCAGCCCACAAATCTTCAGCAGAAGAGAAGGAAGGAAGAAGAAGAAAGCACCAAAGCCTTGATCTCCTTTTATAACCTGCGAACCTGCACAGTGAAGACAGAAGCCTGCGGAGAAGACGGAGCGACCCGTTGCGACTCAACGGTCGAATCGTGGACCGATCAGGCTCCACCCTGATCGGTCCAGACCCCTTGGGGACCGATCAGCCCAGGGCTGATCGGTCCCTAGACCGATCAGATTGCTCCACGAAAGTGCCCAACTTTCTGTTCGTTTCTGATCGGTCTGTGGACCGAGCCAATGGATCGGTCCACGATCGATCCCACCTCTCTCTGCGTCTACGATCGGTCGTGGAGACCGATCCAGACTTCATGCCGATCGGTCCCCCGATCGATAAGCTCCTGAATGCGCTTTGCCTTACATTTGTTTATCTAATCGGTCACCGGATCGATCGGATACACAAGCGTATCATTGATCGGTCTGCGATCGAGCAATTTTGCCCAAACCAAGTCCCAAACCTTCAAACCAATATCCGGTCAACCTTGACCTATTGGTACATCATGCTTAGCATCCGGTCCTCCCTTGACCTGCTAAGACTCCTCACCAAGTGTCCGATCAATCTCTTTGACCCACTTGGACTTTTCTCTTCGTGTCAAGTATCCACTCCCTTGACCTACTTGACCTTCTCAACACCGGATGTCCGATCATCCTTGATCCATCTGGATTTTCCTTGCCGGCTCACTCACCGGGACTTTCACCTAGCTTCACTCACTAGGGTTTTCACACTGCCTAGCATCCCAGTTATTTCTTTCTCCTACTTTAGTTAGGACTTCCAACGCCTAACATCCAGTTAGGACTTTCTCACCGCCTGGCCTCACCAGGACTTTCCAACCGCCTAACATTCCAGTTAGGACTTTCCCTTGCTGCTTCACCAGGACTTTCCAACCGCCTAACATCCCAGTTAGGACTTTCTCGCTTCACTCACCGGGACTTTCCACACCGCCTAACATCCAGTTAGGACTTTCCCCAAGTCTCCATACTTGGACTTTCCGCGTGCCAAGCTACCTGCTTGGACTTTTCCCCATGCCAAGTCTCCGTACTTGGACTTTTCCAGTGCCAAGTCTCCATACTTGGACTTTTCACGAATCAGGTCAACCAGGTCAACCTTGACATAAGGTTGCACCTACAATCTCCCAAACACCTATTCTTGTCAAACATCAAGAATACAACTCTCTTCTCGTCAAACATCGACATGCAACTCAACTAGGTCAACCTTGACCTAAGGTTGCACCGACAATCTTCCCAAGTCAAACATCAAAATACAACTCGAGTCAAGTCACCTCGAGTCGGGTCAACCAGGTCAACCTTGACCTAAGGTTGCACCAACAGTCTCGACTTCAATCCCTCAGCCGCGCATTTTTTCCAATTAATTCACTAATCATTAACTATGCTATAAATTTAATTCTCACCATATAAGGTTAACAAAATCGTGTAGCTCAGCTGGTTGGGCCGGTTTTGCTTGGGTCCGAAGTTGTGGGTTCGAACCCTAGCTTCTACAAACTTATTTTTCTTTTATTTTATTTTATTTTTAAAACTTCTTCCTCTGGGTAAAAATACCAAACGAACTCCAAAAATTACGTAAAAATACTCTAAAAATTTCTAAAAATCTCTAGAATATTTTAAAAGTATTTCCAAATATTTTTATGGACTTTTAGAACTTTAAATAGGGAAAATTGGGTCGTTACAATTCCCCATACCTTATAAAAAGTTCGTCCTCGAACTTAGAATAGTTCTGGATATTTCTGTCTCATGTTGTCCTCCCGCTCCCAAGTGACTTCCTCGTGCTTCTGGTTCTACCAGATAACCTTCACTAGTGGCACTTCTTTATTTCTTAGTCTCTTGACTGCTCTGTCCACTATCTGTGTAGGTCTGCTCTCATAACTAAGATCCTCTTGGATCTGCACTGACTGAGGCTGAATCACTTGGCTCGGGTCATGGAGACACTTCTTTAGCATGGAGACATGAAATACATTGTGTATTGCTGACATGCCTTGTGGTAAATCCAGCTTGTAAGCTACTTTCCCAATCCTTTCTGTGATCAGGTAAGGTCCTACATAACGAGGACTTAATTTGCCTTCTTGCCAAATCTCATCACTCCCTTCATAGGAGCGACCTTGAGAAAAAACTGAATCCCCTACTTGGAATTCAAGTGACCTACGGCGTGTGTCAGCATAACTCTTCTGTCTACTCTGGGCAGTCTCAATTCTCTGTTTGATCTTCTGAATAGCCCGAGTAGTCTCATCTATCAGCTCTGTCTGAATGCCCAGTTCCACTTCCATCTCTCTTCTTTCACCTCCTTCTTGCCAGCAAATGGGTGATCTGCACTTCCTGCCATACAATGCCTCATAGGGAGCCATCTTGATGGTGGCCTGATAGCTGTTGTTGTAGGCAAATTCAGCTAAGCACAGGTACTTGCACCAACTTCCCTTGAAATCTAGTGCACAAGCTCTGAGCATATCTTCTAGAATCTGATTTACTCGCTCTGTCTGTCCATCAATCTGTGCTGAACTTGAGTTTGGTGCCTAGTGCAGTCTGAACACACTCCCAAAAGTGAGAGGTGAAGCACCCATCTCTATCAAAAACAATAGATTTAGGAACTCCGTGAAGTCTGATCACCTCTTTAACATACAGCTGTGCCAACTGCTCTATAGAGTGAGACACCCTGATGGCTAGAAAATGAGCAGACTTGGTCAATCTGTCCACTATCACCCATATCGCATCATATCCATTTGTGGTTCTTGGGAGACCTGTTATGAAGTCCATGGATATGTCTTCCCACTTCCACTCTGGTATAGGAAGAGGCTGTAGAACTCCTCCTGATCTCTGGTGTTCTGCTTTGACCCTCTGACATGTCAGACAGGTACTGACATATTTAGCTACATCTCTTTTGAGTCCAGACCACCAGAATCTCTGTTTCACGTCTTGATACATCTTGGTAGAACCCGGATGTATGGAGTAAGGTGTACTGTGAGCTTCCTCTAGGATTTTCTTCCTCAGCTCTTCATCGTTGGGGACACAAAGGCAGTTCCCCTGATAAAAAATTCCACTGTCTGAGATTCGAAATTCAGAATTTTCTCCTTCTTGTATCCCTTGCTTGATCTTTTGGATATCTGGATCTTCACTTTGCTTTCTCTGTATATCCTCAAGCAGGGTTGACTGTAAGGTTAATGGAGAGTTGCCCATAAATAACTTCAAGTCCAAAATCTGACAACTCCTTCTACAGTGGCAAGACTAATGATGACAAAGACATCAGGAATGCACTGAATTTTCTGCTTAGTGCATCTGCTACTTTATTAGCTTTTCTTGGAAGCATAAGCTATAATTTTTCCTTCTTGCATGAGTACAGCTCCTAGACTCATCTTGGAAGCATCACTGTAGATGTCAAAACTCTTGTCACTTTCTGGGACTGTCAGAATGGGAGCACTGGTCAGTCTCTTCTTTAGCTCTTGGAAACTCTGCTCACATTTATCTGACCATTCAAACTTCTTGTTCTTCCTGGTTAAGGCCGTTAGTGGAGAGACTATCCTGGAAAAAGTCCTTCACAAATTTTCTGTAGTATCCAGCTAAACCAAGGAAGCTTCTGATCTCCCTAGCGTTTTTGGGTCTACTCCAGTTATTGACCACTTCTATTTTGGCTGGATCCACTTGGATACTTTCTTTAGAAATTATATGGCCTAGAAATGCTACCTGCTCCAACCAGAATTCACACTTTAAGAATTTAGCATAGAGCTGCTTTTGTTGAAGGGTCTGCAGAACTATTCTCAAGTGCGTGTCATGCTCCTCTGGGGTCCTTGAATAGATTAGAATGTCGTCGATGAACACAATGACAAATTTGTCAAGGTATTCTCTGAACACTCTGTTCATCAGGTCCATGAAAACTGCAGGTGCATTAGTCACACCAAAAGGCATGACTACGAACTCGTAGTATCCGTATCTGGTCCTGAAAGCCGTTCTGGGTATGTCTCTTTTCTTCACTTTTAGCTGATGGTACCCAGAGCGCAGGTCTATCTTTGAGAATACTGTCGCCCCTCTCAACTGATCAAATAAGTCATCGATCCTGGGAAGGGGGTACTTGTTCTTAATTGTCACTTGATTCAGAGCTCTATAATCTATGCACATTCGCATAGATCCATCCTTCTTCTTGACAAACAACACAGGAGCTCCCCAAGGTGAGTGACTAGGGCGGATGAAACCCTTGTCAAGTAACTCCTGAAATTGTTCTTATAACTCTTTTAGCTCTGCTAGAGAAATTTGGTACAAAGCTTTTGAAATTGGCTCCACTTCTCTGTTGGGAGGTAGTCCAGGTAGCCCTTCTGGAAATACTTCTGGATACTCACAAACTACCCGAACATCTTCCTGCTTGGGTCTTTCTTGTTATCTTTGTCCTTCCAGTTCTGATTACTTGTTTGGGTTCTCTGTTCCCCCCTGTCTTGTCTTCTATCTTGACTGACTTGTGTTGCATTTGTTGTGCCTTGATGCCGTTCAGATAGTGCTCACCAATACCCTGCTGACAAGCTCTTCACTAATCTGTGATCGGTGAGTTTCATTACTCACATTAAGTGCTATTTTTGGTCTCAGCCTTCGGAGCATCAGTCTGACTCGTTCTTTCTCTGTACTTACTAACTCTAGGCAAAGACGAGCTAGCCTGTTGAATCTTTTGATCGCCTCTTCTACCGGTAGGTCACCTGGTCTAAATTCTATAAACTCCTCATAATGTTTATTGGTGATCCGTTGACGGAAGAATTCTTCGTAAAACTCCATCTCGAAGTCAACCCAGCTCATCTGGTTGACTGCTCTCTTACTCTTAACTCGCTCCCACTACATACAAGCATCTCCAGATAGGCAGAAAGAGGCACACTTAATGGTATCAACCTTCTCGACTTCTGGTCAGTCAAGAAGCTCCATTGTGCTCTCAAATGTCTTGAACCAAGCCTGGGTATCCCAGGGCTCAGTCGTGCCTGAGAAGCTTTCTGGTTTCAGCTTCAGCCACTAGATGAGGTATGCTTCTTGTCTTCTAGATGTTGTGGCGACTTCCAGGGCAACTGATGGGACTTCAGTCACCACTGGGGTCTCCACATTAATGGTTGGGGGAGTGGGAGGAGCTAGCTTCTGATTGGCCATTAGATTGACAATCACTTGCTGCTGCTCGCTACTTGTCTCTGAAGTTGAGCAACAACTTCAGGGAGAATAGGCCCAGGGGTTCTGGGCTCTTCGTTCTCCTGAACTTGGTCCTCAGTATGAATGATACAGGGGCGTCCTCTTCTTGACATCTAATTATGCAGGGAAAAAGACTTGGTATCCTCTCTCTAACCCCTCTAATCATACATAAATATGAATAAAGAAACGGGAAACTAAATCTTCTATCTTACTATAGTACTAAAAAAAAAAAACAAGTACTCTATACTGCAGTTAATAATAAGGAAAGCAGAATAACGAAAGAATTTAAATACTTTCTTACTTGGAGACGGCAAGGCTGATGCTGATGTGTGTGTGATGCTGGAGAATGGAACGTTGCTCTGATACCAACTGTAACGACCATCCTTCTTACTACTACTACTACTCTCTAAGAGTGACCGTTACTTATCTACTAACTCTACTTAACCGGTTTATTAAAAATCTCTAGGAAAACCCTACCGAAAAATTTCGGCAGAGTCTCCCCTGTACCGGTAACCGTTTCCATAATACAAGCATAATATACTCAGCCACAGGCGGCTGGAAATATATTTCAATCAACCACGCAGTTTAATAAGAAATGAAAACTAACCACAACCACGCAGTTTAATAATTCAAATCATGCAGATAATGAAAAACCGAAAACATAACTTCTTACTACATCCTTTCCTTATCAACTTAATAAGAAATCAAACTAATCACATTCTTAAACTAAATGAATTCCTTAGCTAAGTCCCAAGGACCTCCATAGTCCACACATCACACACTCCTCTTGCATCTCCTTGTCGCCTTCCTTCACTGTATCTTTTCTTTCCCTTTATCTGCAGTAGGAGGAAATGCAGTCTATAAGCATAAAGCTTAGTGAGCGCTATCTACTCACAAAAACTCGATATGCATGTATATAAATAAAAACATGCTAAATCTGAATGCTAACATATAAAACTACTCATGCTCATATATAGCAAAGGAAATCATGCTAACTGAAATGCTAATCATTGTATAGCTAAATATGCTCATAAACCAATAAGAGAAGCATACTAAACATGTAAAGCTACTAAACATGTAAAGCTACTAAACATGTAAAACTACTAAACATGTAAAGCTAAACATGCTCATAAGAATAAAACTATAACAGCATGCTGAAAGCAAATAAAACTAAACATGCTGAATAATCTAATAGCAAGAAACAAATAAAACTACTACTGAATGCTTCAAACAACAAGAAACTAAACTTTCTAATTCTAAACATATTTGAAGCTTGTTTCATTTGTTTCAAAACTTATACTTTAATACTTCAAAATAATAATAAACTTCTTTTGGGCCCGACATTGTACCAATTTGCGCGCATCCTTAATAAGAGTCGAGGTAGCTAATCCTGAAACTACTAAGGTACTTCTAAGCGATCTTGTGCCTAGGGGCGATCTAGGAGCCCACCCTATGGACCTTGTGTCCTGGACCTCGTGTCCGGTACATGCCATTAAAAAGTAAAATACTTTCTTTTTAACTATAACTTCTTTATACTTGCCCTTATTTGGCATTAAGCAAACACCTTGTGTGCGCTTTTGATATTCAATCTTCTGGAATTGAAATCAAGTCTAGACCTTAGTCTTTCTTGCTTATAGTTCTTAAAGACAGAAACTCATGCTTATGTAATAGCAAAGAAACTAATAATTGCATGCTCAAGATATACCAACTGTAATTAAACAGAAACAAACTGCTTTCTGGAAATTAGAGGTTGTTCGTATGACAATTTATTCTAATCAACAAGAATTCTATGAACTAAATGCAACTAAAAATCTGCTCATGCTTCATTAATTGTGCACACCTACTGCTACACAAAGAAAACTAGTTGTTTGATACAAAAATCTGAAACCAACAGGAGCCAATTCCACAACATAAGAACCTCTCCAATAAGATTAATCTTGCACACATGGAAATCTTCAATAAACAAGCACAGTATCAAATCCGAATATGATAAAACCTGATAAGACACTTAAAACGAGTGAGATTATAAGCTGCCATTTCTGTCCAAAAACTCATATAGCACAACCAAAATGAATATAGCTCCAACAAAACTCAAATCTGGTTCTATAATTGCATTGGAACAGATGTAAACTAGTTTGGGAAACAAACAATATAATAGCATCACTACCAACTTATAGAAAGCAGTAATTGAACTAGTTTATGTTAGCCTTGGGAACCTAATACTAACATAGTTTATTCCTCACATTTATACTGATTTATTAAGTTTATTCATGTCAACTAGTCTGACAATCTAGTTCACAAGTATTAAACTAGATTTATTCCTTGATGTTTATTTATAGGTGCTGTCTTATTAATTAGATGTGCTTGATCAGTAGTAAGGTTCACGGTGAAAGGGGAAACTTGCTGTAAACCATTTGCTACTGGAAACCTAGAATCCTAATTGTTCTTCATGCTCATTGCTTAGGACAACAAACTTTACAACATAACTTGAAATCAAGAAGGAACAAAATCCAAAACTACTCCTACTACATGCTTCAGAAATCTAACTCACGACAGTAAGCATAAAACCAAAATCTCTACAACCTAAAATCCGAAAGCCATGAAAACAAATCAAAGCTCGGAACTACTCCTACTGCAGGTGAGAAGCAACTCACTTCGGTTCCTTGAACTCATAGCCGACGGGAAGAATTCTAGGGTTCGGAGGAGCTTGATCTTCGGCTTCTTCTTGCACCCACCGATCCTCCTCGACGATGGTGGTCGCACACGGTTGAAGACCCGCCGGAAAAAGCCCTTCGCCGGCGCCGAAGAGAGAGCCCTAGGAGGTGCTGCGGTTTCGCCCGAGCAGGAATCGGCGCCGTCGCGTGAGAAGAAGAATTTTGAGAGAAATTGTTGATTTTCTGAAAATCCAAAACCTAATCCCCTTTCTTATATTCGGGTTTAATCAAAACTATACCTTAAATATAATCCGTTCTTTCCTTAATTAACAAAAACTCGCTGGCACAGCTGGTTAACATGTTTTTAACCGAAACAAGAGGTCTCGGCTTCAATTCCTGCGCATTTTTCCAATTAATTCACTAATCATTAACTATGCTATAAACTTAATTCTCACCATATAAGGTTAACAAAATCGTGTAGCTCAGCTGGTTGGGCCGGTTTTGATTGGGTCTGAAGTTGTGGGGTCGAACCCCAGCTTCTACAAACTTATTTTTCTTTTATTTTATTTTATTTTATTTTATTTTTAAAACTTCTTCCTCTGGGTAAAAATACCAAACGAACTCCAAAAATTACGTAAAAAATACTCTAAAAATTTTTAAAAATCTCTAGAATATTTTAAAAGTATTTCCAAATATTTTTATGGACTTTTAGAACTTGAAATAGGGAAAATTGGGTCGTTACAGTAATCGCGGAACGAAGCCCCTTGCGGGGTCAGGGGCAGAGCCCCTACCCGCGATATAACCATCGCAAGTGTTCCTAAGCGATCCTACAGTGCCTTAGTCCGCTGTCCCAAAAGGATTTGGGGCGAAACCTTGCCGTTTCAGAAATATCTTCTCGGTAGTCGAAGCCTACAAGTGTCTAAGCACTTGTACTTCGCTTCTACGAGAAAATTACCCATAAAATCAATAAAAATCATAAAAATACAGAAACTTACAGATCTGTAGAATTTCATAAAATTCAAATTAAAACTCGTACGAGCTTCGCACGTGGCTCTGATACCACTGTTGGATTACTCTTAATCCAATTTGTTTCATCAGATGAACCTAATCCTTTAGGTTCATCAAATGAACCTAATGTTCATCTAATTGTTCTTTGTGTGTGATCCTATAGATTCTTGTAACGTTGGCAATGCTCCTAAACTCATTTAGGAGCATAAGTAATGAGCGGTATCTAGCAACACATCATTACTACCCAAGTTACAAGAATGTTGAGATCCAACATCACCTTGTGACTATTAATTGTGACTCTTCACAATATATGACATTGTCCTTCTATCCTTGATATCTAGATTGATCAATGTGAGACATAGACCGTGTCATCCTCTAATCAATCTAAATCTTGAACTCCAAATAGACTCACTCAATCAAATGAGCTAAATATCTCATATTGACTCATTTGGGCATAGCCATGCACTTCGTGGTCTCACTCTATCAAGAATATCGATGTCACTCCCGCCATATAGGAGGGATAGATCCCATCTACATCACTCACATTCCTCCGCATAATTTGTTACATACCCAGTAATCGCCTTTATAGTCCACCCAGTTACGGGTGACGTTTGACGAAGCCAAAGTACGTAACTTCTTATGTAGGGAACCATGATGACTTCAGGCCCAAGGACTAGTAGTCATACTAATAGCCACATGAGAAAGTATATGATACTCATATAACAATCCATGATACTTTCTCATAACGGGTCATTCAGTATACATTCTCCAATGCATACTCATGTGTCAACTTGATATCTCCATATCCATGACTTGTGAGATCAAGTCATCGAGTTGACCTACATGCTAGTCTCGTCGCATTAACATTGTCCCTGAATGTTAATACTTGACTAGGAATGATTAAGAGTAGTGTTCCCTATATCATCTCACTATCGATTCAACCAATCGATTGATATAGGTAAGAACCTTCTACTCAAGGACGCTATTATACTTAGTTATTTGACACCAATACAAGTAAGTATAATAACCAAAACAAATGTCTTTATTTATATATAGAAGAATATGATACAATGAGTCCATACAACAATCATCAAATGATTGGCTCTAGGGCTCTAACTAACACCATCAAATTCATCAAGTTTTTCGTGAGGTCTAAGTTCACTACTCAATTCGGGCCTCTAACCCTCTAGTTCACAATCTCCATTACCTCCAATATTTTTCAAGTCATCTTGAACCAAACTACCTGTCCTTGTGATCATCTAAGAGTTGAGTCATTAGTATCCTTTAGGCTAACTATGAGCCAATGCGCCCTCTAATGCATTGAGTATCAAAACTACTAGTTCTAACAAGATAGCTAACGATCAAGATAGGTGGAGAGTTAGGTAATAAGATATTCCTTTACTACCAATTGATTTCCTACTTGAAAAGAAACTATAGAGTAATCAATTGTAATTCTCATGTTAGATGAGCCCAAAGAAATCATAATTTAACAATGATATCATTGATCAACCATGAGACCGCTACTGGTCATCATAAATTCAATGTCCTATTCTCATGACTCATGAGAATCAATAAGATGGATGATTAAGAAAGAAGTGTAAATTAATATGGAGAGTAGAGTATCATGAGTCCTATTGTTCTTCCAAAAAATATGAGTGGGTGAATGCTGAAGATTTCTTTGTTTGACAACAGGAGGCCACATCTTCACTCAGACCAATCCTCCCTCCATCACTATAGTTGATTTTGGTGATAACTCGTACGCTTTGTTATTTTAGAAGGCAAGGAAGGACAACAACGGGGAATTAGCAGAATTAGATGGAAAGGAAGATGATGAAATATGAAAGTAAGGAAATATGGTGAAGTGGCGGACCAAGATCTTGGTGTAGCGTGATTGTCAAATAAAAAGATTGTGATTTCAGCTTAAAATTATTATACCATTTTTTTTTAAATTTCAGCTTAAAATTATTATACCAGTTGCTTGGATAACCCAAGTGCCTAGCTATGTTTTGTGATACGTGGAAAAAGTGTAGCAAATTTAGAAAGGTAAATTTGATAAAAATTATAGGAGTGAGATAAATTAAAAGTAAATGCTCTTTTAAGAATTTTATAAAATACATTTTATAAAATGTTGGTCTGAGTCGTCTGCTGCGAGGATTTTAAGATTTACTGGGAAAATATATTCCAAACGATCACCCAGAATTAGTCGGAGAAAAAAAAAAGTGAGCCATCAGCTCGCTATTCACCAGATATTTAATTGGTATATTAATTATTTGACCCAGGAATTCTCTCGTTCCGGCTGATCCTTGGCTGTACCACCGCTGTCTCTTCCTCTTTCCATCTCAGCTTACAGGCGACATGTCTCCGCCTCCCTCAAATCCTTTTTGTTGCATATAGTATCAGTATGACGATTTTCTGAAAGGTTGGTGAAATACCAAGACCAAGGCGACGCATCTATCGTCAGAATGAAGACAGGCGTCTCGCAGGCGCCGGGAGATTACGTCTACTTCAAGTCGCAAGTGCCTCTCCATAAGATCTCCGTATGATCCGTCGATCCCCCTTCGTAATTCTTATCTTTGATTTGACATTTTGCGGCGAAAAAATTTGAATCTTTGCTTTGACATTACTATTTTGGATTCCTTCCTTTGAAAATTCATTGGCTCTTATTTTTTTGGTTAATATTTTTGCGATCACCCGTTTGATTCAATATAAACTTATTAGTTTGTGCGTCTTTGGATTGTCAAAGCTCACAAGTTATCCCAAATCTTCGCATAAGCTAATGGCTTTATTTCAAGCGGCAACTGTAGGGTTACTCCGTAACTGAGCAGTGGGCTCTTCAATTCCTGAAAATGCTAGGTGGTATTGCCTTATTCCGAGACGGTCCATCCTTGATTCTACTGTATCTGCAATTAGCCAATTAGACGTGATCTTCTTCATAATTGTCATCTTGTTGATCATGTACCTATTGGTATTGCTGAAAATGTCAGATCTTGGAAATTTTGATCGTTATCAGAATAATGCTGGAGTTAGCTGATCTCTCCCTTTAATGTTGAAATATTTATGAAACAAAAGGTGTTTTTTTTTCATAGGTCAGCTTTCTTACCTTTTATGGCTACCTTAAAAATATCCAAGATTTCTTTTTTGGTAGATTCGGAGGGGAAGACTTGAATTCCATTAACACAAGACAAACATTAATTTATACATCTAGAGATTATGTTGTAGAACTTTACACCAATTAGGCCAATGACATGATATTTTAAAGATAGACATTTCTTTTAACATGTAGTCTTGTTTTAAATCAAAACCTGAGTATTTGCATGCTTTGGTATTGCTTCAATAAATCATGTTAATTTTTATTTTGTTTTACCTCAAGGATCCTATTTGTCTAAAATTGCAATAGACATTTCTTTTAACGTGTAGTTGAGTTTTTAATCGAAACCTTATTATTTGTGTGTGTTGGTATTGCTTCAATAAATCATGTTAACAATATATATTTGTCTAAAATTGCAATAGACTTTCCTTTTAACATGTAGTTGAGTTTTTAATTGAAACCTTATTATTTGTGTGCGTTGGTATTGCTTCAATAAATCATGTTAATATATTTTGTTTTACCTCAAGAATCTTATCTGATTAAAAATTGTAATAATTTTCTTAATTTAAAATAATTGTGAGACTGGATGTTAGTAGTGTTCATTAGATTGCCATATTTTTACAGAAGCTGACTATCATAAATTCATCTTCTTTTCCCTCAAATTGCAATGCCTATTATATGCTATTAGTTTGTTTTCCCCCACTTTTTATGCAGATTGGTGACAAGCAATGGAAATACTATGACTTTGGTCCCAAATCAGTACCCCCTCTTATTTGCATCCCTGGAATTGCGGGAACTGCAGATGTATATTACAAACAGATCCTGTCCGTTTCCAAAAAGGTCATTTTTTTCAACCTTTTTTCCTTGTATTGATGTTATTTAGTCCCTTTGTTTTGCTATGATTGCAAAGTTAGATGTGTGAATATAGTTCCAATACGTCAAATTTTATTTTATTGAGATGTCGAGGTAGATCTTCATATATTCTTTAAATTATGTGAAAATATATTTCCCCTTTTACTAAAATACAAGAATTTTTCAGAATAAGATTGCTATCATAATGTGCCTTCAAATAAAAAGACTTAGTTTAGCAATATTTATGACACTCTTGTATCAGGATTTCACCTACAAAATTATTCAGGCATTCACTTCTTGTTCTATCATGCCATCTCGTTGGATTCCATTTGGCTCTCATAAAAATATTTTGCTTCAAAATATTGAGTTCTAATATGCTGTAGTTTTATGATATCAAGTGATAATTGGTATTAGTTTGCATGGTAAAATCATATCATTGTATTTGCCAACCGATGCATATACTGTGTCTGTATGTCATGCCAAGCAAAATTTCGATAACCGATTAATAGAGTTTGTCTTAATTGATTAATTGAGTTATCTTAGCCGGTACCACTATAAACTAGTTGGGATATGAAAGCTCATTTCCATGGGCCATATTTTGATTCTATTCGCCAATGATGCGGAGGAGATAAACCAATAAAAAAAGAGAGGGAAGTGACGGGGAAAAGGAGAGACACAAAAGAATGTGTTGGTTGAGAAAGGAAGATTCTCTTCTCATCTTCGATTCCGTTTGCAACATCATTGGGAGAAGATGAAACACTAAAAAGAAAGGAGAGGAGAAAAGGAAATGCAAATGGAAGCAACACAAAATTTCAATTGATTCAAGTGAATATTCAAATATAATGCAACTAATTTCTAGCTTTTAATTTCTAGTTTTTTTAACCATCATGAGATGATGCCTATTTATTGGAAAAAATTGGTAACAACATTAAGATTGAATTGGTCATTGTTGATGCCTATCATAATGTGCCTTCAAATAAAAAGACTTAGTTTAGCAATATTTATGACACACTTGTATCAGGATTTCACCTACAAAATTATTCAGGCATTCACTTCTTGTTCTATCATGCCATCTCGTTGAATTCCATTTTGCTCTCATAAAAATATTTTGCTTCAAAATATTGAGTTCTAATATGCTGTAGTTTTATGATATCAAGTGATAATTGGTATTAGTTTGCATGGTAAAATCATATTATTGTATTTGCCAACCGATGCATATACTGTGTCTGTATGTCATTCCAAGCAAAGTTTCGATAATCGACTAATAGAGTTTGTCTTAACCGATGAATAGAGTTATCTCAGCCGGTACCACTTGAAACTAGTTGAGATATGAAAGCTCATTTCCATGGGCCATATTTTGATTTTGTTTGCCAATGATGTGGAGGAGATAAACCACCAAAAAAAGAGAGGGAAGTGACGGGGAAGAGGAGAGACACAAAAGAATGTGTTGGTCGAGAAAGGAAGATTCTTGTCTCATCTTCGATTTCGTTTGCAACATCATTGGGAGAAGATGAAACACTAAAAATAAAGGAGAGGAGAAAAGGAAATGCAAATGAAAGCAACACAAAATTTCAATTGATTCAAATGAATATTCAAATATAATGCAACTAATTTCTAGCTTTGAATTTGTAGTTTTTTTAACCATCATGAGATGATGCCTATTTATTGGAAAAAATTGGTAACAAGATTAAGATTGAATTAGCCATTGTTGATACTGATCTAACTTGGTTCAATCCATTTTGATATCAGATGATTTTGTAAACTATTATTAGTTAGATACTATATTTTTGTACTTTATTACTCTAAAATTTTAGTTCAATTAACTTTATAATTGTATAACCTTTAATTTGGAGGTAAATATGCTAGTAGAAGGGGATTATAACTTTAAATTTAGTGTACCCGACATCGTCATTGCATCATATCATGATTTAAAATTTTGTGTCATACTAAACAGCACGAGCAAAACATATCGTTTTGGTCGCTGATTTACACAATGTCAATATCGGCACACCCAACGCGAGGTTCTGCGGCCTCGCGCAAGGCCTTGCATACACCTCGTGTGAGGCTAGACAGGCCTCATGGATGCCTTGTGTGAGCCCTGAGGCCACGCAGAGGCCTTGCATGAGCCCACGACTGCAGTGACTATGTAAGGATGCTTTTTTTTTAAAAAAAATTAATTGCTAATTTTTTTGGTCGTTGGGTTTTTTTTTAACTGTTAATTTTTTATTTTTTTTAATGGTTAATTCTTTCCCCTTTTAATTATTTTTCTTTCTTTCCCATACTTTAATTTTTTTATTCCTTCCATCCTTAAACACATGAAAAAATTCCTTAGTAATTTTTTTTCTTATTCCTTTCCTCCTTAAATACATAAGAAAAAAATGTCCTCTTTAAATTGATTAAAATAAATTAAATTCAATTAATTTGAATCTAATTGATCTTAATTATTATGTCTAGACTTTAATTAATTCTAAATTAATATTTACTCAATCTTAATTTTTAAAATATTAATTTAATCTAACAGGAAGTATTAATAGTAATCAAATATTATAATAATATTTTTTAATTAATATATTTTTTATTTTAAAAAATATCAAAATCGTATAGGCATGACAGATACGATATCAAAATTGTATCGTTTGATTCATAAATTGAAACTCCGACACGACTCAAAATTTTAAACCATGCATCGTATTGAATATGCACCATTCTAACTTGAGATTGAAATTTGAGTGTTCTATTTTGAGGCTGAAACTCCAACAAGAAAAGATACTATAAAAATTAGTATTGCAACAATATCCTTGGACCCCACATTGATGGGAGATTCGTGCATGGGGCTGCCCTTTTAACAATTTTCTTGGATTGCTTCCCAAACATGGTTAATGGATTGGTTTTCATTGTCTTGTAAGAAAGTTATTCTTCCTTTGGTTCTAATCTACTATTACCTTTTTATGAAATTTAGATGCATAAACTAGTTAGCACTTTGAGCTATAACTATTTATTCTTTGCAGGGTTATCGAGTGATTTCTGTTGATATACCACGCGTTTGGAATCATGTTGCATGGGTTCATTCATTTGAGAAATTCCTGGATACGCTTAGTATCTATCATGTATGTTTATGCATATGAATTATTTTCACCTTCCTTGTTTAATTATTCTGTTTTATACCTTTTCTGCCTTCAGTTTAAAAAACTTTTCTGGTCATAATTTTATAACTATAGCTCTTGTTGTAGATTCATTTCCAAAGCTGCAATGATTTTCATGTAGCTAAATACCTACTGAAAAGGTCAGTGGGATTATAATTATTGGGTTCTTTAGGATAAGATTTGAAGTTGGATTCTATTTTCTGAAACAAAAGCATGTAGGTTTGGTTTTTGTGAAAGATCACTTTGAAACTCAAATCATAGATACAGTTCAGGTACTACTTGGAAGTATAGATATTAGAATCAAGTTATAGGTGACCAGAGCACTAGATAAACAATCCAAATGTGATGCTGCCAATTCAGAGTTATGAAGGATCCCTTGCAAGGAAGACTGAAGGAATTGTGGAAGATTTCCTGAAAAGAATGGAAAAGAAGAGATTTCAGACTAGTATTTCTTCACTTGTTTTGGGTGTTATAATTGATAATTTAATTTGAACAGCTTGCTGAAAATTCCTCTTTTCCTTCATCTTCATGTTCTATGAGTGATTAGCCATTTGATAATATAGTATCTCTTGGCATATTACATGATATTAATGGTATCCCATGTTTATGACTATCTTTAACCACTTTATAAGATGGATGTGGATAAATCAAGAGGGTCCATTGACATCAGTTAGATTATAGTTGCATAAAATGATGGTTTTTTGCAACTAACTGAACTTCAGTCATGTGTTGGACTTCAACTCTACTTCAAAAGGGAAAGCAAAGGACCATAAAGATAATATGAAGGGGATTACTAGTTCTTAAGTGATGTCTTGCAACCTTATCATGAGAGACGTACATCCACAAAGATAATAAGAATGGGAACTAATATAAAAGATCAATGTTGGATGAGCTAGATGAGATAAATTTGTGCCCCTTAGTTGACAAATCTTACTAGAAAAAAGATACAAATCTTTAAATAATAATTTGTTTGTGCTATTATGAATTGAACTTTTAAAACAAATGCGGAGGCATATGCTGGAACATATGTATTCAATACTAAATTATTTATATTTATCTGTAAAGTATTTATTGATTGTAAAAAACTAAAACTTACAAGCTACAAACTGCCAAATCAGGTAATTAGAGTTTCACATTGGTTGAATTTAATTAGTTTAAATGAACAAAATATGATTATTTTAATTGCACATGAATATCACATATGCCATGTGCAATTGTATATGGTCGCCACGCAGCCCTTTTAAAATTTGCCTAGGTAGTTGATGGAGACAGATAGCTTTCTCTTCTCAAAATTTATAAACTCAGAAATAAGATCACAAAGCTTAACTTTTAATTTGGCATACTTTAGAAAATGATGAGCATATTTGGTAGCAATTCTAAGAAAAGTCAAAGATTAAAAGGTGAAGAGTAAACTATAAAATCCAGCATTTCCCAACAATTTTTTTAGCAATTCCAATGCTCTTTAATTTTCAATGTTTGGGAAACAGAAGCATCAATTAAGAGTCTTTTAAGAGTCCTTTATGTTTTCTATGTTAAAGAGTCCATCTAGTAGTATAAATATGTTGTATTGCTGGAATATGATATAAAAAGTGAGTTTTAAACAATTTTTCTAGATTGCGTAATGCAATCCCCCTAGTGTGATGCCTAGGATCCTTATATGTGATGCCTAAGTTTCTATAACTTTTCTATGCTTCTTTATCCCAATTTCAGATTTCCCTCCACTAAACCTTCAAACAATCAAGCTCTCTTCTTATGCTGCCTCGTATTTGGTATCAAGTCTAAGCTAACATGTCTACAAGATCCAGAGGAGTTTTAGAGGAAAGTTGACTATAGTCAACGAGATAAGATACTCATTCGCATGATGGAATAACTTGATGGCATGCCAATTGGTCTAAATGATGTTGAAGCTTGATTTCTTAAATCTAAAAGCGATCAAGCCTGAGGACAACAAGAAGAAACATCTCAAGCAAACAACCTAATTTAAGAAGGGTCCAAACACTTTAACAACCACAACCTTTTTCTGAGTGGGCTAGAGGATTCCTTGAGACAGAACAATTATTACAATGTTGTAGGAGATATCATAAAGAAAGTTCGAATTGAGGTGCCAAATTTTGAAGAAAAAGTGGATCCTACATTATTTGCAATTTGCTTGCAACAATTGAATAAAATCTTAATTGGTACAACATGACTAATGATCGAAGAGTAAGGTTTAGTTTTTGGTTGCATATCTCTATCTATGATTGTCTTTATATAAAGAAAAAAAAGGTTTTCAAACGAGCAATATTCACCCCCCTCTATTACGCTTTTCGGTCCTACACCCTTCAACATATACATGGTCCTACTAGAAACACTTCAAACCAAGATCATTGCACTCCTTGCCTCATCCCTAGTGTAATCATGTCTTCAGACATGAATTGGGGAATTAAATTTATGACTTGTCGTTGCCCTAACTAGGCAACGACAACTTCTAATAAAATGATGTTAACTTCTATATGTTTAGTCCTAAAATGATGTACTGAGTTTTTAGTCAAGTTAATTAAGCTAATGTTGTCTATTAACACTTGGAACTTTTTTATTCTCAAACCCATAATCTTTTAATATATGCATCATCCATAATAATTGAGCTACACATCCATCCGTTGCAATATACTCAGCTTCGATAGTGGACAAAGTAACATAATGTTGTTTTTTACTACTCTGACTAATTAAGGATTGACCTAGGTTGAATGCTATTTTGGACATAACATGCAGTATTAATAGCTTTTGCCCAAAAATAAATATGTAATGTGAATTCATTTAACATGGTTCTAACTACTTCAATTAAAGTTTGATTTTAATGTTTAACTATACCATTTTATTGGGGATTCGCATGAAAATTCATGTTTATATTCATTATTTGCATAAAATTTACTAAATCTATGGTTATCGAATTCTCCTCCGTGGCCACTTCTAATTTTCTTAAGATTAGTATCCTTTCCGTTTTCTACTTGTTTAATAAATTGTATAAGTATTTCTAATGTTTCATCCTTATATCTAGAAAATTCATCTACAATTATTAAATAGTATTGACTTCCATTTAATGACTTAACTTTATTACTTTCAAATAGGTCTATCTGTATTCTTTTTGATATGCAAGTGGCAGTGTTCTAAAATGCATCCTAGGCGGTCGCCTCGACGCTCGGTGGCCGGCACCCGCACCGGAAAGGTGCTAGGCGTCAAACCTAGGCAGCCTAGCTGCTTAGGCGACGCTGGCGTCGTCGCGGAATTTAGGAATTTTTTTATTTTTATTATTTTTTTCAATTTAAAGCCCTAAACGACTGAACCCTATTTGATCTCACCGTTTTGACTGCCCCGAACTGCCTCTTGCCTCCTCCGGAAGAGCTGTAAGTTTTTAAATTTATTTTATATTTTTAAGCAATTTTTTTTACCCCCCGCCACACTTCTGGCGTCGTGGGACTCGTCTGGGGTCACTGGACAAGTTGCCAGAAGCTTCCAGTGACTCGTTCGGCGACCTAGACGCGTCTAGGAACGCGCTCGGTGCCTCACGTTGTCGTCGTCGTGCCACGTCATGTGTCGCATTTAGCATGCGATTTTTTTAGAATTTATTTATTATTTGTTTAATTTATATATTATTTATTTAATTAAATAATTCCTCACTTAAATAGCGTAATTTGAATGGACTTTTATACACCCAAATTAAAATATCCCAATAAATTATATATAAAAATATTTAAAATTAAAATCTTTTTATAAATTTTATTAAGTTATTTATATTCTAATAATATTATCTTTCAAATTTAAAAATTCTAATAAATATTATTAATTAATTTATATTATGATATTTTATATTTAAAATTAAAAAAATTCTAACAAACCTTATTAATTCATATAAATCATATTTATATTCATAATTTTATATTTAAAATATTAAAAAAATATAATAAATTTTATTAATTATTTAATTCATATAAATTACATTTATATTCTGATAATATTTTTTTACTGATATATATTAATATTTTTTTACTGATTTATATCCTATAAATTTATTTTTAAATCAATTTTCAAGTTATCACAATTACAATGGCAGCAATCCATCTTTGACGACATTTGTCACAATCTGAATCCAGGATTCTTAGGAGAACATCAAATGACATTGGATGGGAGTTTGGAATGTTGATTGATCCTAAGAAACTCGACAAAATTAAATGCAAGTTGTGTGAAAAAAATGATATCGGGAGAGTATATGATCAAGAAGCACATAGCAAATATACTTGGAAATGTATCTAGTTGTCGAAAAACATCTCAAGAAGATAAAAATAAGTGTAAATAAATTATTTTAGAAGGGAGGAATAGAAAGAAGAACAAAATAATAGAAGAACAAAGTTGCAGAGTAGTGGTGACTATTTCTCTAGACGAAGAAGAAGGTAATGAAATTGAAGGGATAGATGGAATTAAAAAATCTCTTCTACTTAGGCCCATGGATAGATATGCATCGACAATTGCTCTAGAAAATGCAGTCTCTAGTGGGAGTAAAGTGCTTCACCAAAAAAATATAAATGAGACTCTTTTCAAAGAGAGAACTCAACAAGTTCAATAATATGTTGGGGGATAGATTTATGAAAGTGGAATCTCATTCAATGTTGTTGATAATGATAGCTTCAAGCAACTAATGGAGGAAGTGGGTCAATTTGGATCAGGATTCAAGCTTCCAACTCAATATCAACTTAGGGAGCCACTGTTGAAAGCCGGAGTTGAAAGAACAAAGCAACTGCTAAAGAAACATAAAGAAGAATGGGCAAAGAATGATACTCAATCATGACAGATGTATGGAGTGATAGAAAAAGAAGCATCTTAAATATGTGTGTTAATTGCAAGCTGGGTACTATATTTTTAGAGTCTAAGGAGTCTTCAGACGAGGCACATACAACTAAACTTATTTTTGAGTATGTTGATAAGTGTGTTGAACAAATAGGGACTCCGAATATTGTTCAGATTGTAACAGACAATGCCACTAATAATATAGTTGTAGCTAAATTGATGAGAGAAAAGTGACTTGGGATCTTTTGGAGTTTATGTGCAACTCACACCGTTAATCTCATGCTTGAAAGTATTGGCAAGCTTCCATGATATAAAAAGGTTATTGAGCAAGTCAAGTCTTTTACCATCTTCATTTATGCTCACCATATGCCTTTGTCATTGATGTGAAGTTTCACAAAGAAGAGAGACAGTCTGTCCAGAAGTTACTAGATTTACATCAAATTTCCTCACATTGCAAAGTTTGATTGAAAAGAAATCTAGTTTAATGGCCATGTTTACAAGTGATATGTGGGAGAAATATAAATGGTCGAAAACAAACAAAGGAAAATTGGCTTACTTTACTGTGATGAGCATGAGTTTTTGGAATGGTGTGACACTTTGTTTGAAAATATTTATACCTTTAGTAAAAGTTCTTTGATTGGTAGATGGAGATAGAAAGTCATCGATGGAGTTTCTATATGGGGAGCTTCTTCAAGCTGAAGAAGACATCAAGGTGGCCCTAAACAATGTGGAATCAAATTATCAGCCTATCATAGTGATTATTGAGTGAAAAATGAAGGATAGACTTGATACATCATTACATACCACTGTAGTTTTGTTGAATCCCTATTTTTACTATAAAGATAGTTCTATTGCTCTTTTTGAGAAGGTTGCAATGGGGACTTTTGAATGTATGGAAATTTGCATGCTAATGAGTTGATCTACAGGATATAATTATTAACAAGGAATTGACAAAATACTGAGACAAGACTGGGTTATTTGGAAAAATACTAGCAGCAAAAGCATGTGAAAAAAATGATGATATATTTAATCCATGTGTATGGTGGAGTACATACGGTGCTCACACACCCAACTTACTAAGAGTGACATTGAGAATACTTTCATTGACTGCAAGTTCATCTGGGTGTGAAAGAAATTGGAGTGCATTTGAAGGAGTAAGCTTTAAACTTTAAGTCTTTAATTAAAGTAAGTATTAATTTTTAAAGTTTTATATTCATGTTACTAACTATTATATTTACTTTGTCTCTTTTTTTAGATTCATACAAAGAAAAGAAATAGGTTGGATGTCAACCGATTGAACAATCTAGTATTTGTCCAATTTAATACTAGATTGTTAAACAAACAAAAACGAGAAAAAGAAAGGAATGTCGATGTCTTTTTTGCAAAAGATCCTTCAAATGCACAAGGTTAGATTGTGGACAGTGGAGAAGATGATGAAGTTGAACTAGGTTCTGGGCTCACATGACAAATGGTTGATGAAGCAAGTGAAGCAGATGAAAATCTATAACTCCGAAGAAGCTCTAGAGTGAGAAAACTTCACGAGAATGATTTTGCATCCGAAGAAGAAGAGGAAGATCATAATGATGATATTGAGTTTGTGTCCGATGAAGAACAAGTTGTTGAAAATTATGGAGAAGAAGAAGTAGAATAAATTTGATATTAAGTTTGTGCCCGATGATAGTAAGTTTGTGTTTAATGATATTTTATTAGTTGTGTAATTTTGAACTTATTGATTTTATTGTGTTGGAGTTATAATATATGAGTTATTATGTAAATTATTTTAATACCGAGGAATTCACGCCTAGTCCCCGCCTAGGCGGCCTAAGCGCAAGGCACCGGTCTAAGTGGTTACATTTGAGTTAGTTGGTTTGAGATTAGATCTTGTTTGAAAACCTTTTTGACATGCATCATAAATTAAGTTATCACAATTAGTTAACACGATAAGCATCTAACTAAGCCATTTCTACTCATTTTCAAAATGTGTCTTAGATGTGTATGACCTACTCTCCTATACCATAGCCAAGTTTCTCTTGTTGTGCGGTAAAACACTTGAGTGAGAAAGAAGGTAGGTTAATGGTGTATATATTGTTTTCCTAATTCCTAATAAAGTTGAATATGGTTCCTTAATAGGCTTAATAACACATTTATTTGAAAGCAATTATATTTTATAACCTATATCACATAGTTGACTTATCCTAAGTAAATTAAATTTTAAATAATCAACATAAAGAACTTTTTAAATAAATAAACTTGAATTATTAATAATGTTAGCTGACCCGAGTACCTTTAGCTTGCCGTTGTTTTTGAAACACATTGCCTCCATTTCCTTGAGTTTAAGTGTGGAGAACATCTCTTGGTTCGTGGTTCATGTTGAATTTTGATGGTTGAGTCATCGGAGTCTGACTTGGCCATGAGAGTTGTATAATTGAGACTTTCTCTGGTTCTTTATTGATTTCACTTAGTTTCTCCACAGCTCCTTACCGTTATTAAATGGTCCAACTTTCTCAAGTTGCTCTTGAGTTAGACCACACTAAATGGTTATAGTTGTTCTTGCATTTACTTGGACTGTTTTATTGACACTATTAGTCCATGACTCGAATCCGAGTAGCTCACCATCTACCGCAAGTTGACTCTATCTTTGATGATTTTCCAACTTTCAACTTGATTCATTAAATAATATATTTCATCCTTCCCTTCCTATACGAAAAGTTTTCGCTATTAAAAAGAGGATGGGTTGTGTTGTAACCTTCCTACAAAGCCATTAAAGATAGAAAAATTCTCCAAGATTTTGATAAATCTTGGGTAAGTAGCAAACAAGTGTTTGTTCTTAGGTCTAGGATAGGGTAGGTTTGGGTTAGGATTGATTTGAGGTTAGGGTTTAGTTCAGGATAGGCTTGGATTAGTTTTTTTTGGAAAATTTTAATTAGGGTTTGACCCAACTTAAAAACACAAATTTGATCATAGGTTAAATTCAAATTTTGCTTTGGGTTAGTCAAATGAGTATTTTTTAAATCAGCTTTCAGGCTGTGACGAGACTCGCACTACTTTCGATAGCCACATGTCTTAGACAAATCTAATAAAAAAACCGATACACTCAAACAAACTTAATAAAAACCTTGGTTTAACTGATTTAAAATTGGGTAAGTTAGCTTTAGCTATAGTCGTCAATTTGTGTTGAGTCTGCTGGGTTAGCTCGCCCCATTAAACAATTTAAGTGTGTTGGGTTGAAATTCTGTCAACCCATTTAAAGGTGGGTTTAGGCAGGTCAACCTGGGTTGGCTTGTGGCAGGCTTGAATTGATGTGTGGGTTGAGGAAAAAAAAATTATAGGCGAGTTATCATGAAATTATGATTTAGGAGGTATTAGAAACAAATTAAATAGTACAAAAATTAGGAGAAATCATGGGAAAAAAGTTTAAGTTAGATAAAAATAATATAGTGAGTGAACATTTATAATAAAAAGCTAAAATAAAACAACAAATGCTTCGCAAATTTTCACCTTCTAGAACCAACTCGTATATAAATTGGATAATCAATATAACTAGATTTCCAAATCCAGTGGCAGAGATTCAAGAGTAACTTAAAAAGAAAGATATGTAAGGGAAAATAAATTTCTCATTCAAGCATATTTGGTTGGATTTAGATTAACTAGATTTTAATCTTTTCTATATATTTTTATTTTTTCGGTGTGCACGTGAGTTGGACTGCCTAACCCGCAACCCACCTTGAGTTGAGTTGAGAATTTTTCAATCCGCCAAGATGACTGGTCAACCCACCCTACCTCGCCAAATGGCCAATCTGCCACGAGCCGGTCCGCCCGCCTTGCCATGTGTTGGCTTGTTTGATAACTCTAGCTTCAGCTGGTTTCACTTAGACGCATTAGGTAGGATTCTCCTTATCCAACTTATACATGCACTTAACACTTAACTAAGCTTAACTTGCTCTGATACCAATTTATAAGACTTTGTCTACGTTGGAGAATTTATAGTTTAGCAATTCAAACCGACAAACAATCAAGCATATAGCGGAAATAAAATTAACAAGAATATTTCTTAGTTAAGTTAAGTATTAACTTAACTAAGAACCAGTTTCTTTAATCAATTCTAAATATACAAGAGCAAACTTAATATCTAAAACACTTAACCTAATTATACAACAAGGCTCAAATTAAGTAAAAATATGTAGATTCTTATTAAAGATCTCCTTTCTAGAATGCTTATGGAGGTCGAGAAATCCTTTTAACAAGAATTTAAGTTATAAGTACGCCTAATAATAAAGAGTATAACAACTTAAAGAGAATAAAAGTTACAAAGCCCTAGGTTACCAGTTTAACTTTAAAGAGCGCAAACATAGATCGTCAACAACACGAGAATAGGAGCACTTGGAAGAGTATTTGAAGAAGGAATTGATGAGAAACAAATGCCTCGAGTCTCCTTTTATAAAGCCTAGTCGAACGTTGGATGACACTCTTCCGGTCAACTAAAAGCCCTTTTGGTCTCTTGGAACATGCTCACTCGGCTGCAAACTTTATTCGTTTCAATGATGATTCAATGGACTCTGGTCTTCTAGACTCCCTTCGGGCGCTTGGAGCATGGTCAAACGCCTATCTTGACAATCTTCTCCACATCGCCGGGTTATGCCTACTTCGGTCGCTCGGACACCGAGGTCACTTGCACCTTGCTTCGACCTCTCAGAAGTTTTCAACTCGGTTGAACTTATCTCCACCAAGTTGCTCGAACTCCATCTAGATGCCTAGAACACTAAGTAGCTTCCTGCGATGAAGGTTTCAAACCACAATGGTTACTCGAAACTTAACTTGCCTTGACTGGTACCTCCAGGACATTACCTTTGCCAAGTGCTCAGCCCCCAGCTGACACACCTAGACTTCCACCGCCTAGTTCCTAATTAGGTCTTTCACTATCTAGTTCCTAACTAAGTCTTGCTGTTGTATAGTTCCTAACTAGGACTTGTTGTTGCTTAGTTCCCAACTAGACTTGCCACTTACTGCTTGGTTTTTCTACCAAGACTTGTCCTCTGTCAAGTTAGCTGTACACTTGAAAACATACATTAGATCACAAAACATCCTAATTTTAAACTTACCATACATTAAAACATAAGTTCGATGTGGTGTTTCTTGCACTAACATTTTTGAGGTGCCTACGGACATAATCAAGTTTTGATCAAATCTCGTCGATGACTCTACAATATTGAGGATTTTCAAATCTAGACATGGTTTGAATTAAAGGAGTCTTAACAACCCTTTGGTAGTGTTAGTGAATGAGTATGATAGGCCAAAGTCCTCTAATGAGCTTATGATAAAATATAAGGCAGTGTCAATTTTAGAAACCTACAACTCTCTATCTAGGTTGTGAAATCCATATCTAAGGGCATTGTTACACTCAGGAGGATGCCAAAAGTGCAATGAACTTGGTTTGAAACGAGTTGATTGTTGGTTGCTACTCGGAATATCGTACCGATTCCTCTGTACAAAAATTTTGTACAAGTCCTGAACCATTCCTAACAACCTATTGTTTCTTTAGAAATTAAATTTGAAATCGCAAACAGAACTTGACATTATTGATTCCAAATTCAACTTATCTGTTCTTAGTGGTTTAGACTTGGATCGCAAACGATGCTTAACATTATTGATCTAAATCCACCCATGTTACAAATTCAATTAAATATTAATTTCAGAGATCGACTTCCAGATTAAACATGGCGAGACACTAGGCCTTCTTGGGTATGGGAGCATCCACCACTTCCTAGACAAAGCCTTTCAACGAAATTCAATATTTAATTTCCTTATAGTAACCTTAGGTTTAACCAAAAAGAATAATCGAATCACAAGTTCGAAATAAAAGAAACACAAAATCAAATAAATTCGTTAGCCTCTTGTGTTTGGTATTTCAAGATCTAAATAAAAGGATGAACTAGTTAAGATGGGAAACTAATAACTAGTTATACCTTTTATAGCTTATAGACCTCACGATCTTTTGTCGTATTCCTCTTCTTATCTCGGACGTCGTGTGAGTGATGATCTACCGAGACAAGAATCCACCCAAGCCTCCTTCTCCTTGCAAGTTTCGACCAACAACAATCTTCTAGAGATGAAGAACTTCGGCCACCAACCAAGCTCCAAGGGATGCAAAGAAACAAATCCTCCTTATTCTACTTCTTCTCCAAGCAAAATCCGGCCACCAAGAGTCTCCTAGAGAGTTGATGCCGCCGACCAAAGAAGAAGAGAAAAGGAGGAGAGGATGAGGGCCAGCCACCACCAAGGAAGAGAGGAGAGGAAATAATAGATGTATTATTATGAGGTGAGACACCTCTACCCTCTCTTTTATATTCCTTGGTCTTGACAAATAAGGAAAGTTTAATAAATAAAATTTCCTTATATTCCTTGCCAATGTTTAAGAAGGAAAATTTAATTAAAAATTTCCTTTTCAACCCTTAACGGCCGACCACCTCATTGTCCTCCAAACAAGGAAAGTTTTAAACAAAAATTAAAACTTCCTAATTTGTTTCCGGAAATTTTAAAATAAAAATCTCTTTTAAAAATTCCTTTCATGGTTGGTTATAAAAGGAAACTTTTATAAATTAAAATTTCTCTATAAAACATGTGGATGATTTACAAAAAGGAAAGTTTTCTCTAAAATTAAAATATTCCTTTTAACTACAAATAAGGAAAGATATCAAATCTTTCTCTTAATCTTTTGTAGAAAGCTATAACAGGAAAGATTTAATTTTAAAACTCTCTTTTAAAATCATGAGGATGGTTACAAAAAGGAAAGTTTTATCAAAAAAATTAAAATCTTTCTTTTAATTACAAATAAGGAAAGATATCAAACCTTTCTCTTAATCTTTTGTAGAAAACTATAAAAGGAAAGATTTAAATTTTAAACTCTCTTTTAAAACCATGACTTCCACATAAGGAAAGATTATAAAAAATAAAATCCTTTTAATTTATTGTGGTCGGCCACCTAAGCTTGGATTCAAGCTAGGCCGGCCATACTTCAACCCATCCAAGCCATGTCTTGGCCGACCCTTGCTTGGGCTCCAAGCTTGGCTTAGCCGACCACCTAAGGAAGGGTATGAAGGCGGGTATAGGTGGGTATAAGACTTTATAAATAAGAGGCTACGACAGGGATCGAGAGGAGGAATTGGTTATAGTCTCCCGATGAACTTGAGCTTCCCGTGTTCGCCCTGAACACCCAACTCGAGTTCATCAATAATATCTCATTCCACTAAAGAGTTATTATTGAACTACCGCATCAATCCCATATTACTATATGGGCTCCTTATCATGAGCGTGTTAGTCTCCCTGTGTTTAAGATATAGAATGTCCACTAATTAAATGAGTTACTGACAACTCACTTAATTAATATCTAGCTCCAAGAGTAATACCACTCAACCTTATCGTCATGTCGGACTAAGTCCACCTGCAGTGTTTACATGACAATCCTTATGAGCTCCTCTTGGGGACATCATCAACCTAGATTCCTAGAACACAGTTTCATTCTATAATCAACAACACATCATTTAAATAATACCATTTTCCAACTTATCGGGCCTATTGATTTATCGAACTAAATAACACCTTTTGATAAATTAAAGAAATGAATATTGAGTATATGTGCTTGTTATTATATCATGATTAAGAGCACACACTTCCATAATAACAAAGGTCTTGTTCTTTTATGCAGTCAGTATAAAAGAACTTATCTTAAATGGTCCTGCTCAATACACTCAGAGTGTACTAGTGTAATTTTATAGTCAAGATAAACTAATACCAAATCACACTACGACTATTCCAATGGTTTGTTCCTATCCATCTTAGTCATGAGCTACTGTTTATAATTTATAAGAAATTGATAACATGATCTTCTGTGTGTGACACCACATACCATGTTATTTACAATATAAATTAATTAAACAACTACACTTAGCATATAAATGTAGACATTTGACCAATGTGTTTCTTTATTTCAAAATAAATATTTACAAAAAGCTAGAATTTTAGTATACACTCTAACAATCTCCCACTTATACTAAAAGACTATGCTGTCATAAACGCTGCCATACATCTGATTCCCATTCCTTCAACATGTCGATCAAAAGCTTTCGCCGGAAGGGCCTTAATGAATGGATCTGCCAGGTTATCTGCTGATGCAATCTTGGCGACAACAACTTTTCCTCGCTGTACGATGTCTCGTATCAGGTGGTACTTGCGCTCTATGTGTTTACTCGCCTTATGGGCTCGTGGTTCCTTCGAGTTTGCTACTGCACCACTATTATCACAATAAATTGTGATGATTTTGGGCAAACCAGGAATCACATCTAAGTCCATTAGGGAGTTTCTAAGCCATACAGCTTCTTTGGCTGCCTCAGAGGCTGTCACATACTCAGCTTCCATGGTTGAGTCTGAAACGCATTTCTGATTAACACTTATCCATGCAATGACTCCACCTCCTAAAGTAAACACATAGCCTGATGTAGACTTTAGTTTGTCCCTATCTGATGGGAAGTCAGAATCCGTGTATCCCACAGGGAGCAAATCATCTGCTTGGTAAACTAACATATAATCTCTAGTCCTGCTCAGGTACTTTAATATATGCTTTACAACAGTCCAATGTCCTTCTCTAGGATTACTTTGATACCTGCTAACCATGCCCACGGCAAAACAGATATCTGGTCTCGTGTACAACCTAACATACATTAGGCTTCCGACAGCCGAAGCATAAGGAACTGCCTTCATATCCTCTATTTCCTTTGATGTCTTCAGAGACATCTCTTTAAATAAAGCTACTCCATGCCTAAAAGGTAGAAAACCTTTCTTGGAGTCTTGTATGCTAAAACGAGCAAGGATTGTATCGATATATGAAGCTTGGAACAAGCACAACATCCTTTTCTTGCGATCCCTTATTACTTTGATCCCAAGAATATGTGCGCATTCTCCTAAGTCCTTCATATCGAATTGCTTGGACAACTATACCCTTACTTCCGACAACACTTTGATATTGTTTCCAACTAACAAAATGTCAATCTAGTCTGAAATACCACCGTGTTACCATCACACTTCAGTATACAAGACTCGTGGGACCTTGAATAAATCCATATGATTAGATTACTTCATTAAACCGGATGTTCCAAGATCTTGAAGCTTGCTTCAGTGCATAAATCGACCGATTGGCTTACACACTAGATGCTCTTTGCCTTTTTCAATAAATCCCTTTGGTTGCTTCATATGGATATTTTCTTCAAGACTTCCGTTAAGGAAAGCTGTCTTGACATCCATTTGCCAAACCTCATAATCCATATGAGCGGCAATGGATAAGAGTATCCTGATAGACTTAAGCATGGTCATTGGCGAAAAAGTTTTCTCCTAATCAATTCCCTCTTTCTGAGTGTACCCTTTCGCAACAAGCCTTGTTTTGACGGTTTCCACCTTCCCATTTGTCCCTCTTTTCCTTTTGTAGATCCACTTACATCCAACGACTTTTACACCATTTGGTGGTTCTACTAGCTCTCAGACTTTGTTAGAATACATAGATTCTATTTCAGAATTCATCGCTCTTTGCCAAGATACTGCATCTTTATCTTGGAGTGCTTTGTCATATGTTCGGGATCAGGTTCATGTTCACCAGGGATCAAGTTCAAAGACTCTCCCAAAAACATGAATCTCTCAGGTTGCCTCACAACCCTCCCACTACGACGAGACACTATCTGTAACTGTGTATCATTTGTGACACGTGTTGCAGTTTCTTGTGATATTTTATCTTGTACTGTTGGTACTAAAGTAGGCATGTCCTCTCTCATTTCTTCTGGAACAATTTCACTCATGGGCTTATGGTTTATTACATAATCTTCCTTTAAAAATCGAGCATTGATGCTGACAATAATCTTCTAATTTTTAGGATTATAAAACAAATCACCTTTCGTTCCCTTAGGATATCCTACAAGCAGACAAACTTCTGTACGTGATTCCAACTTGTCAGTATCTCCCTTTAGCACATGTGCTGGATTACCCCATATCCGAATATGACTCAGACTAGGCTTACGCCCATTCCACAATTCCATTGGAGTAGAGGGTACTGATTTAGAAGGTACCATATTCAGAATGTATACTGATGTTTCTAGAGCATATCCCCAAAATGAATTTGGTAATTCTGAATAACTCATCATCGATCTAACCATTTCCATAAGAGTTCTATTCCTTCTTTCTGTCACACCATTCTGTTGGGGTGTACTAGGTGTAGACAATTGGGATTGAATCCCGGCCTTTGATAAATAATTCCTAAACTCTCCAAAGAGGTATTCGCCACCATGATCAGACCGTAGTGTCTTGACACTTTTACCATGACGTTTCTCCACATCAGCCTGGTACTCTTTGAATTTATCAAAGCATTCAGACTTGCGGTGCATCAAGTAAATGTATCTATATCTCGAATAATCGTCTATAAAAGAGACAAAGTATTCGAAACCATCTCTCGTCTGGATAGACTTAGGTCCACACAAATCAAAATGAACCAGTTCTCACACATCTTTGGCTTTATACCCCTTGGCCTTAAAAGGTCTCTTGGTCATTTTACCTTCCAAGCAAGATTCGCAAGTTGGAAAGTTTTCCAACACTAATGAACCCAAGAGTCCATCGGCTATTAGCCTTTGAATCCTACTCAAGTTAATATGACTAAGCCTTAGATGCCAAAGATATGTTTGATTCATTTCCGAAGGTTCCTTTCTCTTATTAGAATTAGAAGATGTGCTATTAATTTCCATTTGTGGGAGTTATTGGATTTAGAGTTTACAAATTGCTAACCAACGTATCAGAATAGATAATTTCTCTATTTTTCTTGATAACACTTTTGTTATCAAAATAGACAGAATATCCATTCTTGTATTGTTTAAAACTGAAATAAAGTTCTTTCTAAAACTTGGTACGTAAAGACAATTTCTCAAAACCAATATTTTATTCCCATAAACATCTCCCAACGTTAGTAGCATTGCCCATGTAAACAGTGATTTCTCCTTCGTGTAGTTATCGGGTTTCACGGAACCCTTGCGAAAGACATGATCGGTGGTTCTCGTATCTACCGCTAGGTGAGATAACACCACTAAACACGTTCAACTACTAGAAAAGATATACTATATTGTTCTCTTCCTACGAGGACGATCCGCCTTCTAATGTGCAAATGAAGCACTTGCCTTTCGGCTTCTTCATTCCTGCTTTTAGTCCAGTACACATCTTGTCTATCGGCCCGATTCTAGTGTCAGAAGAGTTCCTTGAGATTGACATCATGCGTGGCGGTGGCGTAGTCGATCTTGATGTTGCAACACATTTGATATAAAAGCCAAATGTAACCCGCTCCATCTCATCTACCTTGATCCATTATGATACTCGATCTCCTCTTCACTAGAATCACTATTAAGCACATTAAGGCGGACCTCTAACAAGCATCTGAACTTATAACCTTCAAAGATTAGATGATGTCGGTTTCTTTTCCAATCTATGTAATTGGATCAGTAAGTTTGTTCTCTTTCAGTATAATAGCCAGTGTGGGTTGAAAGTCATCCTAAGAATCACAAAAAATTTTTTGGTCAAGAGTCTAAATTTAGAATAATATTGATTCCTCAAACAATATTATTTAAATTTACCAACACCTCAAAACACCGTGAATTTTGCATGCCACGTTAGTGTGGACGTATACAAATTCAAACATTTGTAAGAGGAGATTTTACCCATTAATTTTATTATCTTGTCATCCTAACTTTATGACAAATAAAATTAATAGTTGGTATCCCTTTGGTCACACAAATAATAGCAGTGACTCCGTTGGGGAGGATATTATTAAATGTGTCTAAGTATATACCATTACTTGATACTTAGTCCATTAAATAGGATTGTGCCCCTTTAGTTGGAGAAGATCACGCGCTCCTAAAAAATTTCCTATAACCATCTATAAAGGAAGTTTGACCTAGTGATCCGCAAACAAGCTCATTCGTTGTGGAAGGAGGCGCTCAGAGCCAACACGCAAGTTTGTTGCATCACTTATAAACCAGTAATGGAGACCGTGAAATTTATTTACTAATCCCTCTCCCACTTAGTTATTTAAGGTGAGGAATTTTAACATGCACTCACACACCACAACAAATAAAGCAATAAATATGGAAAAATAATTTTCCAACTATTATAGCCTTTTCTATCACTGTCCTCCGAGTGTTGCCAACCCTAGCTGCTGCCATCTTTAGCTGCAACAATCGGGTCTAGTCGCCGCATCTATCTTGCTTCTTTTTTCGCTGCGCCTCTAGTCCACAAATAGTATCACACCTCGTAAGGATACGATCTGCGACAAAAATAGAATTTTACATATATCGATCCTATATTCCACAAAGGAATGTACATGTAATCTAAATCGAAACAAAAATGTAAAATCCTAAAACTAATACAGCTCCTGCTGTATTTAATACATACAATCATGCACAAACATAAAATGCCCTTGACATGTTCAAGGGTCTAATCACACACAATCACTATAAGCTATAATAGTTGGAGCCTGCAACCACAGAGTTAGCATATCCTACTATTATCCTGCCTAAATTATGTATGACATGTGCATAATTACATTGAAAACCAAACACACAGAGGCAAACCCTAGCTCTGATACCAAATGTTGGTTGCTACTTGGAATATCGTACCAGTTCCCCTGTACAAAAATTTTGTACAAGTCCAGAACCATTCCTAATAACCTATTGTGTTCTTTAGAAATTAAATTTGGAATCGCAAACAGAACTTAACATTATTGATTCCAAATTCAACTTATCTGTTCTTAGTGGTTTAGACTTGGATCACAAACGATGCTTAACATTATTGATCCAAATTCACCCATGTTACAATTTCAATTAAATATTAATTTCAGAGATCGACTTCCAGGTTAAACATGGCGAGACACTAGGCTTTCTTGGGTATGGGAGCATCCACCACTTCCTAGACAAAGTCTTTCAATGAAATTCAATATTTAATTTCCTTATAGTAACCCTAGGTTTAACCAAAAAGAACAATCGAATCACAAGTTCGAAAAACAAAAGAAACACAAAATCGAAAACATAAATTCGTTAGCCTCTTGTGTTTGGTATTTCAAGATCTAAATAAAAGGATGAACTAGTTATGATGCGGAAACTAATAACTAGTTATACCTTTTATAGCTTATAGACCTCACGATCTTCTGTCGTATTCTTCTTCTTATCTCGGACTTCGTGTGGGCGATGATCTATCGAGACGAGAATCCACCCAAACCTCCTCCTTCTCCTTGCAAGTTTCGACCAACAACAATCTCCTAGAGATGAAGAACTTCGGCTACCAACCAAGCTCCAAGGGATGCAAAGAAACAAATCCTCCTTTCTCTACTTCTTCTCCAAGCAAAATCCGGCCACCAAGAGTCTCTTAGAGAGTTGGTGCCGCCGACCAAAGAAGAAGAAAAGGAGGAGAGGATGAGGGTCGACCACCACCAAGGAAGAGAGGAGAGGAAATAATAGATGTATTGTTATGAGGTGAGGCACCTCTACCCTCTCTTTTATATTCCTTGGTCTTGGCAAATAAGGAAAGTTTAATAAATAAAATTTTCTTATATTCCTTGCCAATGTTTAAGAAGGAAAATTTAATTAAAAATTTCCTTTTCAACCCTTAATGCCCGACCACCTCATTGTCCTCCAAACAAGGAAAGTTTTAAACAAAAATTAAAACTTCCTAATTTGTTTCCGGAAATTTTATAATAAAAATTTCTCTTTTAAAAATTCCCTTCATGGTTGGTTATAAAAGGAAACTTTTATAAATTAAAATATCTCTATTAAAACATGTGGATAATTTACAAAAAAGAAAGTTTTCTCTAAAATTAAAATCTTCCTTTTAACTACAAATAAGGAAAGATATCAAATCTTTCTTTTAATCTTTTGTAGAAAGCTATAACAGGAAAGATTTAATTTTAAAACTCTCTTTTAAAATCATGAGGATGGTTACAAAAAAGAAAAGTTTTATCAAAAAATTAAAATCTTCCTTTTAACTACAAATAAGGAAAGATATCAAACTTTTCTCTTAATCTTTTGTAGAAAACTATAAAAGGAAAGATTTAAATTTTAAACTCTTTTTTAAAACCATGACTTCCACATAAGGAAAGATTATAAAAAATAAAATCCTTTTAATTTATTGTGGCCGGCCACCTAAGATTGGGTTCAAGCTAGGCCGACCACACTTCAACCCATCCAAGCCATGTCTTGGCCGACCCTTGCTTGGGCTCCAAGCTTGGCTTGGCCGACCACCTAAGGAAGGGTAAGAAGGCGGGTATAGATGGGTATAAGACTTTATAAATAAGAGGCTACGACAGAGACCGAGAGGAGAAATTGGTTTTGGTCTCCCGATGAACTTGAGCTTCTCGTGTTCGTCCTGAACACCCAACTCGAGTTCATCAATAATATTTCATTCCACTAAAGAGTTATTATTGAACTACCGCATCAATCCCATATTACTATATGGGCTCCTTATCATGAGTGTGTTAGTCTCCCTGTGTTTAAGATATAGAATGTCCACTAATTAAATGAGTTACTGACAACTCACTTAATTAATATCTAGCTCCAAGAGTAATACCACTCAACCTTATCGTCATGTCGGACTAAGTCCACCTGTAGTGTTTACATGACAATCCTTATGAGCTCCTCTTGGGGACATCATCAATCTAGATTCCTAGAACACAGTCTCATTCTATAATCAACAACACACCATTTAAATAATACTATTTCCCAACTTATCGGGCCTATTGGTTTATCGAACTAAATCGCACCCTTTGATAAATTAAAGAAATGAATATTGAGTATATATGCTTGTTATTATATCATGATTAAGAGCACACACTTCCATAATAACAAAGGTCTTGTTCTTTTATGCAGTCAGTATAAAAAGAACTTACCTTAAATGGTCCTGCTCAATACACTCAGAGTGTACTAGTGTAATTTTATAGTCAAGATAAACTAATACCAAATCACACTACGACTATTCCAATAGTTTGTTCCTATCCATATTAGTCATCAACTATTGTTTATAATTTATAAGGAATTGATAACATGATCTTTTATGTGTGACACCACACACCATGTTATCTACAATATAAATTAATTGAACAACTACACTTAGCATATAAATATAGACATTTGACCAATGTGATTCTTTATTTCAAAATAAATGTTTACAAAAAGTTAAGCTTTTAGTATACACTCTAACATTGATGACCTTAGAAATCTCAGAATCATTTGAGCATGACTATTATTCTTTTGGGAAAACTTGGTTACATATTTTGGTAAATATGAAAGTTACGTAGGTTGGGTATTCGGGAAACTTCACTATGCGGTGTAGTATATTGCCAAAAAAAAAATTCAAAATATCTCCCCCACATTCACAAAATTAATCTCCCCATGCATTTACAAAATTAACTAAATAAAATATCTTAAAATAAATGCAATTATTTACATTCTTGCAGATTACAGAATTAACCAAATAAAATACCTAAAAATAAATAAAATGATTTACAGAAGAGATGACTATAAATTTCAATTTACATGTCACAAACTTTAGCTTCATGTCCCTCCAATACTTTCATAATTCAATCTCAAATTCTCAATTCCATCATGAACTCTGCAGCTTAAATGATAACCGAATAAATACATTGCATGTCACAAAATTTAATACAACAACCAAGCCTTATCCCACTAGGGGGGTCGGCTATATGGATTCTTTTACGCCATTGGACTTTATCTCCTACTATATCATCATCTATATTTAAATAAATTTTATCTTGTTTTATTGTTGCTAATTAAGTTTTTTGTCTTCCTCGTTTAATGTGCATATTTGTTATAGTTTCATATTGTCTAATTAAAGCATTTATTGGTCAAATATATGTCCGTACCAGCTTAAACATGTGTCTCAGAGTTTTCTCTCAATAGATGCAACCCATACTTTCTCTTTAATATTTTTATTTATCCTATCCATCATTGTATGCCCACACATCTACCTTAACATCCTCATCTCTCAACTCTCATTTTCATCTCATGTGCTCAAGTCATAACCCAACATTCAACTTTATATAACATAGCAAGTATAACCTATTTTGTAGAAATTTGGTACTTTACTATCACATAGAACACTCGACGTTCTCCTCAATTTCAACCATCATTCTACGTAAGACATTTCTCTCAATCCCTCTATTCTTTAGTAAAAAAGTTCCTAAATACTTAAACCTCATTTCCATATAACTCGTTATCTCCTATTTTAACAATTGTTTCATTATGTCTAATATTGCTAAACTTAAATTCCATATACTCTATCTCTATTCTACTAAACCAAAAACCATTCATTTTTAGTATTTACTCTTTCACATGTCTTATCTAACAAAATAATATTATCTGCAAACAACATGCACTATGGTACCGTGTCTTGGATGTGTTCAGTGAGTTCGTTCTTGATTAATATAAAAAGATAGCGACTTTAAACTGATCCTTGATGTGACCCTATCTTTATAAGAAATATTTCGATTAATCCACCAGAACTCTTCACTCTTGTTGTTACATCCGTATACATGTCCTTAATCAGTTCAATATATGCTACGCTAACTTCTCTTTTCTAGAATTCTCCGTGATTCTGTCATAAGTTTTTTCTAGGTCAACGAATATAATGTGTAGATCTTGCTTTTGTTCATGATATTTTTCAATTAGTTGCCTGAGAAGATGTATAGATTTGATGACCAAATTGATTTTCGGTTACCATGGTCTCCCTAATCATTTTTCTATTACTCTTTCCCAAAGTTTCATGATATGACCCATTAGTTTAATACCTTATAGTTTTCACAATTTTATACGTCTCCTTTATTCTTATATAAGAGAACTAGAGTACTTACCCTCCATTCATCAGATAGTTTTTTTTTCATTTTCAATATCAAGTTAAATAACTTTGTAAGCTATTCAATATCTTATTTCCCAAGATACTTCCATATTTTTATTGGAATATCATTTGATCCAATTATTTTTCCATTTTGCATCATTTAAACCTTGTTTTACTTTTAAAATTTTAATTCTACAATAAAAATTTAAATTTTCATACTCATTTGAACTAAGTTAAATTGGTCACCTAAACCTGCATTAAAAGTTGATGAATTGCTCTTTTATTTCCTTGTTATTTAATAGTACCCTATTACATTCAGCTTTAATACATTTTATTTAGATAGGATCTCTTGTCTTTCTCTCTCGCTTTAACTATTCTATAAATATCTTTTTTTTTTCCTTATTTTGTATCTAATTTTTAGATATAAGAGTTTAAAAGTTTCATTTTTTTACTTCATTCACTATTTTCTTAGTCTTTTGCTGTGCTACTATGTATTTTTTTTTAAAGTTTTCCTTATTTTTACAAGTATATAATGACTTGTAAGATGTTCGTTTTTTTTCACTTTCTCCTTACTTTCTTATTTCACCGCGAAAATTCTTTAATGGTGCATGTCCTTTTGACTTACCGAGTATACTATTGGCTACTATTTTTAACTTTAATAGCATCTTATCTCATGTCGTATTCGAGATATATTTCTCCTAATACTTGTACTTCTACTCTTTCCTAAAATATGTTTTGCTTCCGTCCTTTAACTATTTTAGGAGTTGTGCATATTTTCCTTCTATTGATACTATACTTAAAGGTGTATATTCAACACTACTGACATATGTTGGGTAGTTAAATTTTCTTCTTTGACCTTGCAATTTTTACAAATCTTTCTATTCCTCTATCTAACCATAAGAAAGTGAATTTGCGATTTATTATTCCCACTTTTAAACGTGACCAAGTGTTCTTCTCTTTTCTTAAAAAAACATATTAACTAAAGTCATATGTTATTGCAAAATCTAATATAGTTTTTTTCCTTCTTCATTTCTTATTTCAAACCAATAATCCCTATGCACTTTATCATATTCCTCATTTTTCATTCCGACATTCTCATTTAGATATTCTTCTATGAAAATCATTTTGTTTGATAGAATATTTTGTAATAACTCCTTGAGGTCGTCCCAAAACCTAAATTTGGTGTCTTCATAAATCCTATTTTAGTGCATATATATGTTAATTACATTAATAGTTTCTTTCGTTACTACTATCTTAAGAACTATAATCCTATTCCCCTTTCTAACTACTCTTACAACTTCATCTTTTAACGAACTATCTACAACCATACTTAGTTCATTTCTTGTTTTACTTTTTCATGTGTACCATAACTTAAAAACCCCGGTTATCTATCATCTTTGCCTTCTCTTCTACCTATTTTGTCTCTTGCACACATAAAATATTAATTCTTCTCCAAATCATTGTATCTACTACCTCCATTACTTTACCAGTAACGTTCCTATGTTCTATGTTCCAAATCTTAGACTATTACTTTTTCTATAATATTTGTTTTTTATCCAACTTATAGTGTGAATACTCTTATATATTTAACACTATACCTAAGTTTTCATGGAGATGTAGCGGTCTTACTGATACAGTCGAACCTTGCAATGCGAACTCCTGCATATCTAACACTACACTTGAATTCTCATGGAGAAGTAGCGGTCCTTGCCGACGTGTTTCTTCCAGGGAATAACCTAGCATTAACACAATAGTTTGATGAATTCATTCATTGAACATTTGTCTAAATTCAACGTTGGTGGTAACTTAATGCAACTCTCATCCTTTCTTATCCAGGCTTGGGACCGACCATGGTGAGCTTAAAAAATCTTAATTAAAATTAAAAATAGGCAGTAATCTGAATTATTTAATTGGGTCTATTTGTTTTTATTGGTCATTTAGGATTTGCATCAAATCTGGTTCAGTATTTAGCAAGGCCGTGCTACAAATTGTATTAACTAAAGAGTGTATTATCATTTTCAGAATAATATTCATAACATGTTTGGAATCCTAGTAGGAGATTCAGTCACCAATGGCCTTTCACTCTTTGCTCTACAATTAGTTTACCATTGTTATCCAAAGCCCTATAATATTATTTTACCATATCCATGCTTCATACACTTGTACTCTGTGATTTAGTCATTTGCATTTTTTAAGGTGCTGTAGGTTGATGGCAATTTGAACTTGGATGTGGAGTTTCACCTTCAAGCTGCACTCTATCCTTGTGTAAATTGTGAACAACATTATCAAGTCACTTTTTAAACTCTTTGGCATTGACATTTTTTGCTATACGTAGCTCAAACTTTTGACACATCAAATACTCTTTTTGAGGCACAAAAATTTTCATGCACATGTTCAGTGATATACTCAACTTTTTTTTTTTTGTTTGCATCTAAACCTTTTTTAAAGTTTTTTTTAATGATTGTTTACCATAACAAATAACTTCATTGTATGCTAGATTCATCTTTATGGAACATCACTTGGCGGATTCCTTGCATTGATCTTTGCACAACATCGACCAAGACTGGTTAAGTCCCTTGTTCTTTCAAACACATTTTTGGAGACACACAAGTTTGCAGCTGCCATGCCATGGTCTCCTATGTATGTTTTCTTGATTTCTTTTCTGCAGATTGGATGAAGGTTTAAGTGTTTATTTCAACTATTAGTATTATTGTTAATGGGTTCTTTATATTTTGCAAAAGAAATATAATTGGAGGTGATGTAGCTAATATACTTAATTGGAGGTGATGTAGCTAATATTAGTATGGTCTGCCAAGTAAATTGTTCAATAATCAATCTGAAAAATACTGGTATTGCTGTGGCAAAACTTAGGAAGTTGCAAAAGAAATCATAGATTTGTTTGATGAATAGAGAACTTTGTGTAACATATTTTTTTTTGGCTAAAAATAGTTGTATTAACATGTCTTATTGTTGTTGAGTCTATAAATTTAACTGCCTTTGGACTTTCTTTCTGTTCATATTGCAGTGTTAATTGGACTCCTGCTTTTCTGTTGAAGCGATACTTCTTATCAGGAATCCGTGATGGTTCACATGAGCCATTCATTGCTGACTCTATAGATTTTGTTGTTTGCCAGGTACTTACATACTTTTTGAAGAATGATTAAAATTGATTCCAGTTATATTCTCCATATCATCATTTCATTGCTATTAAACCACTATTTCAACTGATTTAGATGGTTTAAGCATGTTCCTTTTTTACCTTTGTAGAGGTGAGCATTCAGAGTATTGAGTAATGACAACCTACTTTAATAAGACTTTTGTTATTATTTTCTTAAAGGTAGGATATGTCTGCTTGCATTGGTTCGCCAACCTCTCATAATTATCCATTCTTCACGTATTCAGCTACTCTGTTTGGTACAGATGAAACTGCAATAGCTGTGATGCAGCATGTCCTTATTCAGATGCATTTTTTAAATATAAATATCATTGAGTGTTGATTTCTGATCTTGTTAAAGTAAGCATGACTTTGATTGGCCAACAAATCAACATATTTTGCCTAGTTAGGTTATTCCTCTCGGTGAATATTTAAAAACATTTAACATGCAGGTGGAGACTTTATCAAGTGATGATTTATCGTCAAGGTTAAAGTTGAATGTTAATGTTGCATCAGTTGGCTCTCTTTTGCTCTCAGATTCCTTCATCACAATCATGGATGTAAGTTCAGGCCTGATATTGCTCTAGCTTTATGTGTGTTTTTGTAGGATGTAATGATTATGTATGCAACTGAAAAGGTAAGGCAGAAATGCATACAAACACATATAAGCACTGTGCGATGAGAGAATCTACATCATAAGATTGACATGCAGAACGTCTATGCTTCTTTTCCATCCTTTAGTGTTACTTATTTTTAATTGTTTCATATGATGATTTGCAGAGCAGAAGTTGTTTACTTGTACTGCATCCAATTGGATGGTCTTAGAACTATCACATTTCTGAAATAATTAAAAGTGACTTTGTCCGCATTACAACCAAGGTGATGCAATCATTTACGGATTGAATAGCTCTTGCATACAACATTTGAAATTGAATGAACTTGATAAGCTATTACCGAGCTCACTGATTAGTCCTGTTACCAAGGAAGGCTTGTGTGTAACTTTGTATATCTAGTGCGTTTTTTTTTTTTTCGCCTAAGCCTGTTTTGGTGTATTGCCTGAATAGCATGTGCCAATTTGGCTGAACTACTACTAATCAGTATCATTTGGAAGAGGGGAAAAGTCAAAGTGAATTACTACAAATCAGTATCATTAGAAAGAGGGGAAAAGTCAGTTAGTTTTAAAGGAAGAACACCCAAACCCCTTTTCCCCTTTTCTAGCACTGGAGATTCTTCTGTGGGGTTTGGTCATTAGATGACATTCAATACTTATAAAGGATGATTTGCAAACGTTTGCTAGATGTTAGCTTCCTAGATGAAAGTTATCTCGATTCTCATAGTAGTAGTCCTTATCTTGGTCCACATTTGAATTATTCTAAGTGCCTCCCATCATGAGCAATATGCAAATGGCATGCATGGTCAGTAATCTATGAAATGACACTTTATAGTACGTACTAATTAGTGGATTTTCATTGATTTGCCTGTTATAGTCAACTAATTACCTGTGTACCCTTGTATCAGATGATGTATCTCGACCATATGGTTGATACGCATTTCAGTTATTGCATGATATTGTATAACTGTATAAGCAAAATAAAGTTTTGGTTGCAGATTTCCTTGTAAATAAATGACACTTGGTAAGTTTGTGGTTGCCTTAAAACGCAGGGACTCTTTTACACTCATGCAAACATCTAATTGTAAGTTTCTGCATATACTGGAGCGTCATCTAATCACAGCTTCTGTTTCTTCAGACAAATGACTACTGTGCTGTTCCTCAGCAGCTGAAAGACCAAGTGAGTGAAAGGTTTCCTGGAGCTAGACGAGCCATCCTCAAGACTGGTGGTGATTTCCCCTTTCTTTCTCGTCCAGATGAGGTGAACCTATATCTTCAGGTACTGGAAATCTCTAGATTGATTGACTTTGTATTCCAAATTCTGGTTTCTATCACATAGAGATCTCGCAGCTCCATCTAAGACGAGTAGGGGGCGAAGCACAGTTAGATAATCTACTGGGAACTTCAAATGATGATGGCGCTGAGCAGTCCAACAATGATAATAATGGCGGAAACAATTTTGGCAATCTTCCTGGACAAAGGAACGATGGAGCTAATGATAGTGCCTACCAACCTGGAAGTTCTGGACAAAACGGGGATAATAATGGTTTTACTGTAAATAAATTGTCAATATGAAGGAATTCGCGACCTTTCCACTAATCATGCGGGTATTGCTCTTCCATAAAGCTACATCACCAAATAGCTGCATTTTTTGTCACTTGTAAAATATTCCTCGATTTTAGAGATTTTGTTTAACATGAATTTCTGTGCAGTTGTTGTCGGGTTCATGCATACACGTGCACGCATTTATTTTAAAAAACATGGCTCTGAGAAAAATGAGGTGGGCTCATGCTGGGCATGTGTTTATTTTGGTTTTATTTGATGGACAAAGCGAATGCATTGTTTGCCTGCTTGAATTGTAGTTTGTTAAATAGAAAGCTAAGAATTGTGTTATACTTCTTACGGTTCCAAATGAAACAGAATTGTTGCATGTCATCTAGAGATTGGTTGAGCGACTTAAGGGGAGGGGGAGTGAATAGAGTGTTTATAATTCATATTTTTTTCGTTGATCGTACTCATCTACAATACGTTTTTCATGTGTTTTTTTGTGTGGTTCGAAATTTTCAGTTCTTCAAAGCCTATGACGCTTCAATTGATCAACCTAAGTAGCACTGTTATTTTTCTCTCGATCGAACACGTTTTGAAGGTGAAAAAACTTTTTACAATGCTTTTTTCTTTCAATAATATACTAAGTACAAACTAGATACAAATAATAACAAAAAGAATGTAGTAAATAAAGATTACAAAGAATTTAATTACTTGGTTGCTTTGGATTGTTCTTTGGAAGCCTTAGAATGCGGTAGCACTCTCTTAGGTAGCTCCTCCAACCTTTCTCTCAAAGCCTATAATTTGAAATGAGCGGATTTACAATCTTTTATAATTTTCATCAGTTAAGTATTTGTACTTCTCTAACAAACTGTATGCTTTGATCTGATCAATTTCACAAGAATTAGTATGTCGTATCTTTGGGATATCTATTGGTTATTTTTTGATTTTACTGTTAATTGATTGGTCATCATATAACAATTGATTGTGTATTTAGAAGCCGTCTTTCTAAGTTCACTTCTAAACTTTCTGTTCGATTTGGGAAAATCATCAATCGCCTCCATTAGTTGACTGTTGAACTTTCTATTCATTTTAAGTTAAACATATTGTTCATGTTAAAAATATTATTCATTCAGTCGAGTCGACTTTTAGTTGCCCAATGTTGATTTTTGACCTAAATTAGGCTTTTTCCTAACCTAGTTCAGTTCTGAGTTAATTTCCTAGTCAACTGCTACCATTAGTCGGTTAATCAATAATTTTTCTCATGCCAAGGAACTTCCTCATATGCTCAAGGCAAGTGGATCTACTAAAGCTTCATCTATTTCCTTATATTGCCATCTGCCTACAACGACTTTCCTTTGCTTAACTTTAGGTTACCTTTAATGAAATGTCCCTTAAGCTATCTTAAATGCATTTTTTTTTACTCGAATATAGAATTACTTGAATCCATACATAAATTCTAAATTTATCAAAAGTACTCAAATAGTTCTAAAAAATTACATCCACTTGTAAACATTAAATACTGATCACCAAGTTTCATAATTTATACCTCCTAAAAAAGCATCTAAATAATACAGAATATGAGCTAAAATGTCTTTGGGTTGTACTGCCTCTGTCCCGAGCCTGCTCACTAGTCGAAGCCTCTTGTCTCATGCGTCTCATCTCCTGCATCAATCAACACTATGAGTTTAAAGATTTAGCATTTTCAAATCATAATATGCATTAATTAATTCTTATAAAACATGTGTTCTAACGAGGAAACTTGCACTAACTAATTTTACCCTTAGTTACTTACATTGCATATCATAACTAGAGCATAAATGTAAACATACGTTTCGCAGAGCATAAATGATTTCATAATTAATGCATAACATGAGCATATCAGAGTATAATCATAAGCATAACTAAAACATTATTCTTAAACCTAACTGGAGCATAAACAGAAGCATAACTAATGCATTCATCATGAGCAAAGCATGAACATGCACATAGCTAAGGCATAATCGTGGGCATACTACGTGCTAAGCATAATTACAAACATACTACTGCAGAGCATATACATAAACATAACTACCCTACGACTTAGTTTCATGTAATTGTCCCCTAACATAGTTGGTAGGGATCTGAACCTTGGAGTAGAGACTCCTTATCACGCCCAAGGGAGCCCCTGCCAGAAGAAAAATCCGGCAACATCTCCCCTGTATCGATGACAATCTGAATCATAACTACATCCACAAACAAAATACATCAACCAACACGGCTGGAATATACACAACCGCGCAATTATATGTTAAACAACCCACACGGCTGTACTAAAAACACACCACACAGTTATATATACTAAACAACCCACACAGTTATACTAAAAACACAACGGAAAATGAAAGAAAGCTCATACAAATAAAAACAACACATAGACTGCTAGCCGACTAGACTTACACAACCACAACAAAACAAAGACAACTCCACATAGCAAACTCCAAAACAAAGTTGAACTTATACAATAGCAAAAACAATAAAATAGCCACATGGCTAAACACCATGTAATGCTAAAACAATAAAGAATATATGAAAAGAAATCACAATGCGAGATAAACCGTCTTCTGATGTTACGTGGGATCGGCAGACAGGATATATCCAAGCAACTACTTAATCATCTACTTGTAATAGAAATAATGCAACGGGGTTAGTTCAACAACTCAGCGGGTATCAATCTAATATGCATAGTAAGAAATAGCTACCAATACTAATCATGGAGTACAGTCTCTTGACTAATAACAAGAAATGCAAAACTGAACAAAGGGAGAAGAACTATACTCACTAGGGCCTCCTATCTTGATATAAGGGTCGTCAGACCAAATACATAATGTATCCTGTATGCATGTCAAACATATGCATCCAAAAAAATGCAATATCCAAAGTGCAACAATCACAAATAATAAATGCAATACATGCATATGATGCAAAAATGACATGGTCACCCCTGACGTCAGTCAACCATCTTACACACGATGGTGAGATCGAGTGGGTAGGGCTAGACAACTGTGCGCTTTGTCATCACTACTCTTGAGTTACCGAGTGGACAGGATGATGTCGGAGTACACCTATCCTCCTACCCCAAACAGAGTGGGGGAGCTCAATGCTCTCATCTCCCTGAGACAGTGCAGAGGAGGGATCCCTGTCCTGCTACCACGCTGTGTCACCACTACCTATGAGCGGGCTAGTGGAGTCCTTGACATAGCAACCTGCTGCAACACACCCTGCCTGATGTACCACTAACCCATAAGTGGTTGTGTGTGTAAATCATATAACTGACGATGTACTCAACAATAATGGAGTCGACAATCGCTCAGCATGCAATCATGCAAGATGGTGCATAACACTAAGCATGTAAACCCTGACAGAATACACCGCCATATAATATGTACCAAAAAGGAAATAAATCCATATAATGATCTAAGTATCATAAATCTAGGTACACAAATCAGATATGCTAAATAACTAGTTTATTATACAATAGGGCAATGTATGTCACTATTTCTATGAACAAAGGTACACAGGGCAACAATCAAGAAGACATAAGCAGAAATGCACAACAGATAACACTATAGACATACTACGATATCAAATAGTGACATACCAAGCAGATAATAACATAACCATTACTACTAGTTATAACCTACTAGACATATTAAAATGACAATATCTAAAGAGATGAATCATAGGTACCCACCTTAAATGTAGATCGTGATAAATCAATCCCACGTCGAGACACTCGTCTCGAATCAACCTTCTGCAAATCATATGATATACAATTTAGCTAACTACATATGCAATAACTAGCTAAACCCAAAGCCCAACTAATAGAGGAAACCCCTAATCGAACTATCATTAATTAACCCTAATTAATGATTAACTTCAATTAATCCTCCATTCGATCGCATTCACTCTTCCTGTGAATTAATCAATCATCTTCATAAGACAACTAAATACAACAATCATCCAATCATTTAATCCATTAAATCAACTACTAAGCATAATAAACCCAACATACTTAGTTCATCCATAGCAACCAGATCCAATCATTACCCAAGTAGACATTAAGAGATCCCAAGTCTAGAAATAATCTCAATCTAATATCTCTTACCCAAATCAACCAACCACCATCAATTAAAGCAACCTACTATAGAAATGACCTGAATTCTAAATCCATTAATCAATTCAATACAACTTAATCAATTTTCAATAATCCATTACCCTATCAACAAATCCATTGTAACTTCCACTAAACACTACATCCACCTCAATTAATACAATTCACATCACACTTTTCACATCCTATATAGAAATGAAATCAACTTCAAAACTCACCTAAACCGGATGCTCCGCTGTTGACTCATGGTCGAAGATGTTGGCTGCCGAGAATTGGTAGCCGGTACAAGGTGAGGTTGCTGATCTCCCAAAACAAATACCCCTAATTCGATCCACTGCTAGATGAATAGCACCAAACGCAACAGCAATACCAGTGGAGCTCCCCCCTCAGACCTGAAGATAAGATGGTGTCACAGGGATGATCGGAGCTAGATGAAAGTGCTGCTTTCCAAATCAACCACAACCCTCAATCCACATTAACCTTGAACTAGATCCGAGATCTCTCTCGGAGGGAATTGAGATGCTGCGATGGCAATGAGCCGGGGCACAGGATAGTACGACGACGACACTAGGGCACTGATCGGGATATACTCAGGAGAAGGACAATAGCCGACCGCGATCAAGAGATATAGGGGCTCCTTGCTCAAAGCCGAATAGGGACTGTCGGTGATGCTCACACCATCATCAACCATCGACATCGAGAAGTTAGGGCACATCCAACCACAAAACTCGGTTGCTCGGCTTCTGTCCATGACCCGAAGAGAGAAGATCAACAACAACAACCCAACGTAGCCTCTTCCAGGATGGCAAGGTCACCGGCGGTGGGGCGACATCCGTCGGCGACGTGGCGTCGGGCGGTGGAGTCGAAAAGGAGGTGTCGGCAGAGACGAGGATTTGAGAAGAAATTGCTCTGCGGTGAGGAGGAAAAGGAAGAGGGAAAGGGGAAGATGAAGAGCTTTGGCACATTAGAGGGGGAGGAGGCGTCGGCGCAGAGATGAAGAGAAAGGGGCGGTGAGTCGGGTTGGGGATGTTGGTTGCTACTCGGAATGTCGTACCGGTTCCCCTGTATAAAAATTTTGTACAAGTCCTGAATCTATCCTAACCATCTATTGTGTTCTTTAAAAATTAAATATGGAATCACAAACAAAACTTAACATTATTGATTCCAAATTTAACTTATATGTTCTTAGAGGTTTAGACTTGGATCGCAAACGATACTTAACATTATTGATCCAAATCCACCCATGTTACAAATTCAATTAAATATTAATTTCAGAGATTGGCTTCCAGGTTAAACATGGCGAGGTACTAGGGCTTCTTGGATATGGGAGCAACCACCACTTCCTAGACAAAGCCTTTCAACAAAATTTAATATTTAATTTCCTTATAGTAACCCTAGGTTTAACCAAAAAGAATAATCGAATCACAAGATTGAAAAACAAAGAAACACAAATTCGAAACAAATTTGAAACCTAGAATCATATGCCTCTTGTGTTTGGTATTTCAAAATCTATACAAAGAAAACTAGTATGATGTGGAATAGAATTACTAGTTATACCTTTCTTTGTAAGCAACAACCTCTTGATCTTCTATCGTATTCCTCTACTTATCTCAGACGTTGTGTGGGCAACGATCTACCGAGATGAGAACCACCAAGACTCCTTCCTTCTTGCAAGTTTCGGCCACCAACCTTCAAGCTCCAAGGGATGAAAGAGCAAAGCTTCCTTTCTCTCCTTCTTCTCCTAGCAAGAAATCGGCCACCACAAGAACTCCAAGAAAGGGAAGCACCAGCCAATAAAGAAGAAGAGAAGATGAGAAGAGAATAGGGTCGGCCACACCAAGGAAGAGGAGAGGGAATACTAGATGATATGTTGTGTGAGGTGAGACACCTCTACCCCCTCTTTTATATTCCTTGGTCTTGGCATATAAGGAAATTTAATTATAATTAATATTCCCTTATTTTCCTTGCCATTGGTTAATAAGGAAAATTTAATTAAAAATTCCTTTTAACCCTTATCATGGCCAGCCACCTCATGTGCTCCAAACAAGTTTTAAACACAAAATTAAAACTTCCTTATTTGTTTCCGGAAATTTTTAATATGAAAATTTCTCTAATAATTTTTCCCTTCATGGTTGGTTATAAAAGGAAATTTTATAAATTAAAATCTCTCTATTAAATCATGTGGATGATTTCCAAAAAGGAAAGTTTTCTTTAAAATTAAAATCTTCCTTTTAACTACAAATAAGGAAAGATATCTAATCTTTCTCTTAATCTTTTGTAGAAAGCTATAAAAGGAAAGAATTAAATTTTAAACTCTCTTTTAAAATCATGACTTCCACATATGGAAAGATTTTTGATAAAATCCCTTTTATTCTTTACATGGCCGGCCACACCAAGCTTGAGCTCCAAGCTAGGGCCAACCACCTTTACTTGGCTCAACCTATGGCTTAGCCGGCCCAAGCTTGGACTCCAAGCTTGCTTGGCCGGCCACCTAAGGTTGGGTAGAAAGGTGGGTATAGGTGGGTATCACACTTTATAAATAAAGAGGCTACGATAGGGACCGAGAGAAGGAATTAGTTTTGGTCTCCCGATAAAATTAAGCTTCCCGTGTTCGCCCCGAATATCCAACTTAATTTCATCAATAATAATTCATTCTACTAAAGGATTATTATTAAACTACCACACCAATCCCAAATTATATTTTGGGCTCCTTCTTATCATGAGTGTGTTAATCTTCCTGTGTTTAAGACGTTGAATGCCTACTAATTAAATGAGTTAAACAATTCACTTTAATTAATTTTTTAATTCCAAGAGTAGTACCACTCAACCTTATCGTCATGCCGGATTAAGTCCACCTGCAGGGTTTACATGACAATCCTTATGAGCTCCCCTTAGGGACATTATCAACCTAGATTACTAGGACACAGATTCCTTCTATAATCAACAACACACACTATAAATAATATCATTTCCCAACTTATCGAGCCTCTTGATTTATCAAGCTAAATCTCACCCTTTGATAAGTTAAAGAAATAAATACTAAGTACACGTGTTTGTTATTATATCGGGATTAAGAGCACACACTTCCATAATAACAAAGGTCTTGTTCTTTTATTAAGTCAGTATAAAAATAACTTACCTTAAATGGTCCTGTTGAATACACTCTGAGTGTACTAGTGTAATTTATCAGTCAAGATAAACTAATACTTAATTACACTACGACTATTCCAATGGTTTATTCCTTTCCATCTCAGTCGTGAGCTACTATTTATAATTTATAAGGAATTGATAACATTATCTTCTGTGTGTGACACCACGCATCATGTTATCTTCAATATAAATTAATTGAACAACTACACTTAGCATAAATGTAGACAATTTGACCAATGTGATTCTCTATTTCAAAATTAAATGTTTACAAAAAACTAGGCTTTTAGTATACACTCTAACAGGGGAAGAGGAGAAGATTCAGAATTTAAGAGAAAGGTTTAATAAACTTAGGTTTGATTTAATTAAACCCTAAGTTGGTTTCTCAATCAACTCCCATCTTTGGGTATTCCAAACAGTCTTTTCCCAAGCCTATAAATGCATCCCCTCCAAATACATCATACAAGCTTCGAAAAATTTTCAGAAAATTTCTAAAATTAAAAAAAAATTCCAATAAGATTATTTCTCAGATAATCTTATTATTTAATTATTATTTGAGTATCATTTTACACTCCTATCCATACATACTAATATCTTTGGTAAACTTCTCGAGCGTAAATCCTCAGGACATGTCTTACCCGAAATGTAAGCTCCTCGAGTCAAAGTCCCCATATCAAGGATTATAAGCTCCCTGGGCAAGGGTACACAGATCGCAGCTTGGTAAACTCCCTAAGCGTAGGTCACCAGATTATAACTTGGTGAGCTCCTTGGGCTTGCTCCGATCACAACTCGATGAGCTCCTAGGGCTTAGGTTCCCAATCATAACTTGATAAGCTCTCCAAGCTTACCCAAATCATAACTTGTTAAGCTCCCCGAGTTTTCCTGGATTATAACTTGCTAAGCTCCTCGGGCTTGCCCGGATCATAACTTGTTAAGCTCTCCCGGGCTTTCCTAGATCATAACTTGTTAAGCTCCTTGAGCATAGGTCCCCAAATCATTACTTGATGAGGTCCCCGAGTTTGCTCGAATCATAACTTGTTAAGCTTCGCGGGCTTGTCGGGATCATAACTTGGTAAGCTCCCCGGGCTTGCCCGAATCAGAACTCCAAACATGCATAAATTATAAAATTCTGAAACTTTAAAAAGTTGCTCTCAATTTCATGAACACACACAGGGCATCTCATTGTGGAATCTGTAACATATATATTCACCTAATTTATGGGATGAGGTTCCTACCTTCTAATAACCTTAGTGTGCATGGGAAAATTTACATCCTATAAATTCAAACTGAAATTTGCACGCCCTAGCACTTGACCAACTAGGATTTCATCCTTTGTCAATCATCAAGTTCTCCATGACTTATTTAGATTTCAGTCAATGCCAAGCATCCAGTTTTCTTTGATCTACTTGGATTTCTTATCAAACAATGGGATCAAGATCAAGTAATCCTAAGGGCTGATTCAAAGGGGAAAGTCTAGTAGAATACACTACCCTTCTACTAGGGAGTGATTTCCATCAAATATAGGTCAGTATAATTTCACTAACATATATGTCCTCGCACCAGTATACAACTATACAATATATAGCATCAATGACCTATATGCACATGCCTAAGTATATAATTTTACTATAATATAAATTCATGAACATAAGTGATCCCGTCCGGAAGCTGGGTCGGACGGAGGCTGGTCGCGGTGGACTGGGCGTTGACGGAAAGTCGTAGGTGATTCGGATCCCACGGGTGGCTGACGCCGCTGCAGGACCCTGCGCACACTCAGACGATCCCCCCTCTTCACGTTAGAGACCAAAACCCAGGGAAAAAGTCCCCGGGTCAGGTCCTCCGAGGCTCAAGTCAGGTCCTTTTTCCCCAGAAAAAAGCAGAGAGAAGAAGAAGAAAAAACAGTTGTGGAAAGAAGTGACGAGGGAATGTGTGCGCGTACCTGCGTACGAGGGATCTCCCCCTTTTTATGCGTCCTCCTCTCTTAGAACCTGCCATCCTGTCAGAAAACGTTAGACGCTGGGCTTTGTCCTCTAGTCCCGGACACCTGTCGCACTGCCATTTGTCGTGAAAGCATCTTTCTGTTTAGGGACCTCCACCTTCGCACATGAGTTTTGTCTCGTAGTGATGGACAGCTGGCAGGCTGCTACTGGTTGTGAGAGAATCTTTTCGTTTTAGGAACCTCCGCCTTCACTCGCACTATTGGAATGTAATGATTATCCTCGACAGACCGTTGAGATTCTCCGCACCCGCACTACTTAGCTTCTCCGATCCATTGTGACTTGCACCGGTCTCGCCTCTTCTGATCGACTCTAGCCTCTAAGTGTTACCTGCCAGATGGGCTGACTCTGCTCAGCTCTGCCGATCCCGACCTGCCTCTGTGCTTTGTATTTCCTGGCCCTCTACCGCAGGTCTGTAGATCGAGCTGCTTCTGCTCAGCTCTGCCGATCTCGACCTGCCGCTTCCGACCTACCTCTGTGCTTTGTATTTCCTGGCCCTCTACCGCAGGTCTGTAGATCGAACTGCTTCTGCTCAGCTCTGCCGATCTCGACCTGCCTCTGCCCGGTTCTGCCACTTCCGACCTACCTCTGTGCTTTGTATTTCCTGGCCCTCTACCGCAGGTCTGTAGATCGAACTGCTTCTGCTCAGCTCTGCCGATCCCGATCTACCTCTGTGCTTTGTATTTCCTGGCCCTCTACCGCAGGTCTGTAGATCATTCGTAACTTGCACTTCCGATCCTTCGACTCGCAGACCTGCTGACCAAACCGTCTCTACACAGCTCTGCCGCGTCCGACCTGTGATTTGTGACTTGCACTCCCGGGCCTTCGAATGGTGGACATGCAGACCGAGCTGCCTTTATACAGCTCTGCCGATCCCGACCTGTGCCTGGTGTTCCCCCTGTCGTCTCTCTTCGTTCTCCTACAGCTCTGCCCCTTCGATGAACAAGTCTGCCTGGCCCTTGGCTACCCCCTATGCTCAACTCTGACTGCCCCGTCAGCTTGACTATTCGACCGCCAAGTTGCCTTGACTATTGACTGCCACATCCTCTTGACTTTTGACCGGCATATGGCCTTGACTTTTCTAATCCTTTCCTCTTGGGCCCCTCCATCGCCAACCGTATCACAAGCCTCCCCCACAAGTCTAGTCGAAGGAGGACGACAGTCTGACTCACTAGACCTCCGCCCATCTCTGTGACCTCAGCATATCTCTGGAACCTCAGCATATCTCTGTGTTTCTTCCTCAGCATATCCTTGTGATCTCAGCATATCTCTGCGCGCATATCTGTTGCCTGGGATACCATGCCTCCTTTATTGCGTTGCCAGTCGCTTGGGGCACCGTTCCCACGTATTTGCTTTGACTTGGCCACCCGCCTCCTCTATAAAGAGCCTCACGATCACTTCTTCACTCCATCCTTCTTCATTTCTGCTTTCCTATTTTCTATTGCCAACCCGTGTCCTACCAACTTCCTCCCTCCGCGATGCATTCTCCTTCCTCCGACGAAGTTGCTCAGCCGCCCTCCCAAACGTTGATAAATCAACTCACCTCGCTGCTCGTCGCGAGAGAACGTGAACTCGAGCGCGTGTCCCAGGAATGCGCTTGCCAGACAGCTGGCCTGCACTCCATGGAAGCCCAGTATCACGTCGCGAAGCATTGTGTGCATGCGGAGAAGGCGAGGAAAGAGGAATGCCAGGCTTGCCTGCAGCGCCAACTTGGCCTCCAAGAACGCTTGAAGCGAGAGCACGAGGCGGAGTTATCCCTTCTCCGCACGTGCCTTGATGTCAAACAAGACACGATCGCCCAGCAACAAGCAGTCATTGACTCCTTACATGCGGAGCTGGCTCGGGCTTTGGATGTCCCTGAGTCTCCCGACAGGTCTTCACGCGGAAGTGCTCATTCTCCATGGCCAATCCCTTCCACGAGTCACAGCTAGCCTGGGGAATAGTTGTCTCAGTGGCTCCTTTGTCACAAGGCGTTCCCGCTTGTGGCCTTGGCTGTATCACCTTCTCATTGAACTGTGCGGCTGTGCTCACATATCCGTCCCCTTTTGGCATAGTCTTTCCTGCTCAATTTTCATCTAGCAAGCATTTTTTAGAAACTGGCCCGTATGTAAGAGCCCAGAACCAATTCATGATTCCTTTTCATGTATGAATTTTGGATAATAAAACTGATATAAAGCTTAAAAACTGTAGTGGACGTGCAAAACCTGATTTTGTAGTTAATATTGACGCTGTAGGAGTAGGGTGGATGGCCACTCGCATCCTTTGCCCTGCGTATTTGCTGCATATTTGCAATTTGCGTAAAATAAAGCCAGATGTAGCTGACCTGATTATTGGAAATGCTCCGCTCAATGCGAGGCGAATCCCTCAGAAAGGCAGTCAGGTGTGGGCACCGAGCTCGCTTATGATTTTCGCAGGGGGGTTGACTTTTAATTCTCGCATGGGAGCCGACCTGAAAGGTCGTTGGGCGTGAGAGCAGAGCTCACTTATAACTCGCACTGAGGCGAGAGTCTGGGACTACCGACCTAAAAGGTCGTTGGGCGTGAGCACAAGGCTCACTTTTAATTCTCGCATGGGAGCCGACCTGAAAGGTCGTTGGGCGTGAGAGCAGAGCTCACTTATAACTCGCACTGAGGCGAGAGTCTGGGACTACCGACCTAAAAGGTCGTTGGGCGTGAGCACGGGGCTCACTTTTAATTCTCGTATGGGAGCCGACCTGAAAGGTCGTTGGGCGTGAGAGCAGAGCTCACTTATAACTCGCACTGAGGCGAGAGTCTGGGACTACCGACCTAAAAGGTCGTTGGGCGTGAGCACAGGGCTCACTTTTAATTCTCGCATGGAAGCCGACCTGAAAGGTCGTTGGGCGTGAGAGCAGAGCTCACTTATAACTCGCACTGAGGCGAGAGTCTGGGACTACTGATAACCATGATTTTACTGCATTATTTTGATTCATATATGTATGGTTTGATGTTGATTTCATAGGTTAAAATCATGGTTACATCACATTTTGTGCATTGTGTGTATTTTTGGACTTAATTGCAAATTACTTTATTTTTATATTATTTGATGCTAATATTTGATTCTTATTTTGTAGGCATCAAAGGATCTTGAATTTGGATCTATTTGGACCGAAATTGGGCTCGAATCGGAGTTCAAACAAGAAGATCAAGCTTTGGAACATTATGGGCCGTTCATCAAGAATAGGACAGATCTGGACCATCCGTTGAAGATCTGGCCGATCCAACCTAATGAGGAGCAGATCTAAGCCATTGATGAAGATCCATAAGTTTTGATCCAGATCTGAGTTAATCCAGCCATTGATCCAGCCGGATTAATCTGGGCCGTTCATTGAAGATCGGCAGATCTGGGCCATCCAGTAATGATCTGATCGATCCGACCTACGGGAGAGTAGATCCAGACCTGATATCCATATCAGTACCTTCGGATCGGATTTTGGGCAAGCTTTCACCGTTGATTTAGCCCGGAATGATCTCAGCCGTCCGATCAGATCCAGATCTGTTTAAATGAGAAGCTACAGTGTCCCAGCTTCTTCGTCGATCTCTCCACGCACAGCAGCTTCGTCCCGGCGGCATTCCTTCGGATTTCGACCCCTTTCCTTCTCCAATCCATTTCCCAAGCTTCAACCTCGGTGGATAATCTCTACATCAGCTCTTCCCGATCATCTGGTGTCGTTGGCGGGTGTTCTCTCCGGCGCAATCTCCACTTCTGCGATACCTCTGTTCACCTCAGATTTGGAAGTGTTCTTCCAAATCTGAGCTCCGATTCCTATCAGCAACGCTCGGCGGTGGTCCTCCGGCGTTACTGAGCTTCTTCCAATGCCCATCCGCAGTCCACATCTTCATTCCAGATTCAGAGGTCAAGGATGGCAGATTTCCAGCATTTTCGGCATTTGATTGGTTCCGGGTTGTTTCTAGCTCGTCGGGGGTGGTCCGTCGACTAAGCTGAGCAATTTTGGAACTGATACGTTGTAGAGATGCTCCATTGAGGTCCAGAGTTGGGTGGTCTCGACTTTGGCACTCTTGTGTGACGGCAAGAGTGTGAGGATTGTTAGATGATTGTGAGAATGGATTGGTTTATCATTTTATTTTGTTTTATTAGTGTTTTTACAGCTTAGAACAGATTCCTTTTATGTTTGTTATGTTTTTATGCAAGTGATTTAGCATTTCATTACCTTGTCAAAGTTTAGTTTAGGTCTTATTGGATGTTAATTGTTAGTTTGTTAAATTTAAGCTAGAGTTTTATTTGATGCTTAAGATTAGATTTAATTGTTTCTTGCTATTTTATTCTTAGTTTAAGTGTGTTGATAATTTAATCAAAACGTAGGGTGACAATGCGTTTGGTTTGATTGTTGGCACATAGTTAAGTTTCACTCTTGCATTAGATTAGTTTCTTATTTGCTGTGCTTTTCATTTGTTAGATTTAAATTCAAGTTTAATTCCCCCCAGTTCCATTTCTATATCGAAAACCCCAAAAATAGGAATAAAAAGACAATCCTAGATTACATCATACTGTTGATTCCTCGGATCGATCCTGGGCTCGTTACTACAACGTTATTGTGAAATTAAGGGGTTCAGTGAAATATTAAATTGTTAATTTGATAAGCCTATTTGTGACATTTAATATAGATTATGTGCTTTATCAAATTTTGGCGCCGTTGCCGGGGAGATTGTAATATGCAATGTTTGGTAATTTTAGGATTGTTTTTATTTTGGAAAACCTAGAAATATTGTTGCTTGATTGCTTTCATGATTATATATCCATGTATTGATTTTATTTGTTCCTGAGTCTACTGATTTTATTTGCTAGTTTTCAGTGTAAGAACAGGAAATTCATGTGACCATGGATCCATATTATCCGTATTTTGGAGATTGGATGGAGAATAACTACTATCAGCCTCAGACTCAGTCCTACCTACCTATGGAGCAACGGAATATGTATGAGTATGTACAAGAACAAATTGAAGAATCAATGTGGAAATGTAATGAAGTTATGCAACAAATGTTAGAGCATCAAGAGCAGCAATTTGCAAGGATACATAATATTCAGAGTCAGTTAGATCAGATAGCATCATCTATTAATCAGTTACAAGTACAGAACTCCAGTGGAGAGATGGAGAGTAGTGATCTTGTCAGGCCTGACACTGCATCTACTTCTTTACTAGATTCTTTTAGTACTTTTTATTGTTGTGATGATGTAGTTGTTCAGATTTCTGATTCTATTGATATTGTTGTTCTAGATGTTGTGAATGATGCAGGTATTGTTTTTGAAGATAATTTAAGTTTAGGGGAATGCTTACTGGAAGCATTACCTCAAGAATCACCAAGAATAGAGGATGTAAGTGTAGGGACTTGTGCTATGGAGTCAAGCACCCAAGAATCACTACATGAAGTTGAACATTCACCAGAACTAGAGTTTGAGCATTTATTGGAGGAGAAAGAGGTAACAAACACCACTCCAGGTACCTCTCAAGATGACAAGGTGAGTATTTTGTGTAATTTTTCAGAGAATTTTATAGAGGTACCATTTGTTGATTTTATTAGTTGTGATTCATTACTTGATATATTTTCTACCCACACTAATATTCTCCTATTTTGTTTTTGTCCCACATGTGTGTGGGAGGTGTTTTGTTTTATTGATGTTGTAGGAGAACATAAGCTTCCGGAGTGGGTGCTTAAACTGAACCGATTAAGACCTCCGGAGAGAATTTTGAAAGGAAAAAGGAAGAATAAGAAGAATTTGGATGGAACTTTGATTACTCCACTTCCGAGGTGGCTACTACTTCTAAACCTTTTCAACCACCGGGAATGAAAGGGGAGTTGGTTTCAATTTTGTTTTCTCTTGCATTTTAATTCATGCTTTGTGTTTAGTTTTTCTCTAATAAATTAGTTATACATTTCTTTGGTTCTATACTTTGCATTTGCACTTAGTTTTTACATTTTGCATTTTATTTCCACATTTACTTTCATACTTTGCATTTGGTTTAGTACATAGCATGTCATTTTTAATAAAATTCTCCATGAATTTGCTTAAGTAATATTTCTAAGATGGTAAAAGCTTCTTAAATTTGACCATCAATTTTAGGTCATTTAACATGATTGGATGCTTTTCTTGCATGATATTGGTTAATTTGGTGGTGGATTCCAATTTGATCAATTGAGCTTGATTGCATAAATATTACCTAGCGAGGTATACTTTAAGCCTATATGCTATTTTATTTTTGTGTGGCATGCACTTACAACAATTGAAACTCTAGAACTTGCTTAGTTTCTTTTCAAGGTCACAATAGCATAAGTATGCATGGAAAGGAAGGATGAATTCTTTTCTTTTGCCTATTTCAAATTCCAATTCATTTTTCCACAATTTTCTTTAACAATTTCCTTTAAGCATTCTCATCTTTCATTTTAACTTTTGATTACCTTTGCTTGGTCCATTTTGTTAAGAGTTTTGGTTGAATTCTTGATGAGTTTGATTGATTTGATGGACAAAAGATTAAGTGTGGGGGAGCTTTGGTCTTTGATTGAGTTCTTTTGTTGATGGAGAAGTGAATTCTGCAGGAAGAGAGGAAGTTCATTTGATTAAGTTGGTTGTGTGTCATTGTTTCAATAATTGGTACATTTGTTTGTGAGAAGAAGTATTGTGAACAGCTTTGGGAATCTGGAATTGGGTTATGACAGCTTGTGGAGAATTCTGAAAATTTGCAGGAATTGAAGTTGAAGCTGAAATTCTGTATCAGAATTGTATTAGAATTCAGAATGCAATGTCCAATGAGGGAAACTTCATTTAATTTTAAGAATTTGTTGAACAAGAATGGTATGCTTACCTTTCATGATATCTGCAGTGTGAAGAAAAGAAGAATTCAGAAACTCTACTGGAAATTGAAACAAATACTGGAAACAGAAATTCAGAAACAGATGGAAATAAGTGTGTGCAACTTTTTCATTAGAAGCCCTTGAAACCCTTATAAATGAATTGAAACTCTTGAAATTCCAGCAGCAATTGTTTAAATTCTTTACAAACTTGCTGGAAGAATCCTGGTAGCTGTAAATTGCTGAAATTCTGAATTGCAGTAACTTTCTAAGTGATGTTATAAGCTGGAACCAGATGGAATCAAGCTATTATTTGATTAAAATGATTGTTAAGTTCTAAAGGATAAATTGTTGAAGCTTGAAGTGAGAAAGCAATAACATCAGATGTGGAAATCAAGTTATCAAGCTGACATTCAGAATTCTGGAATTTGAGAATAATGTTGAGCTGTGCCAAGTTTAAATGCAGAAATGCAAAATTCAAAAGAAGTAAAAAATTGAAACTTAAGTGTAGGTTTTGAATGGCACAACTTAAACTGTAAATCTGAATTCTGAAACTTGAGTCCAAGGTTCTGATGGAAGAAGAGAATAGAGGAAGAGGAGAAATGCGGAATGTAGAAAAAATATGGATTGATACACAAGCTGAAAACCTAAGTTGATATTCTTAACAGGATTTTGATACTTTTGTTCTGATTTTGTTGACTGTTGTTGCATCTGATTGACCAGTAATGTTTTTCTGCAGAAATTCAGTTCTGAATTTTAAGTATCAATTTGGTATTTGGTGGTCAATTTCTATTAGAAGTATGAAATCTATGTGATAAGTTCTCATTTGCAGTCTTGAAGTAATAAGAATTTCTGATTAGGAGCAAGGGACTGAAACTATAACACAACAGAAAGGCTGTGGAAATTTGCAGGAATTGAAGAGCAAGGCTGAAAAGTTTATATCAGTTCTGTAAATCTCTAAGTTCATAACCCATATTGCTGAATTTCTTGAATCTGATTTTGATTGGATAGCTTTGCTGAAATTGTTTCTGAAGTTCTGAATTGCAGCTTAATTAATTGAATATCTTTTGAACTGCTGGAATTTTGTGAAATGTGCAGAATTGTAGTATTAAATTGGTGTACCAGTTGTGTACCAAGATATGTTACAAGCATTTGGCATAAACAATGGAAGTAGAGGCCATTGGTTCATGAAAATTTTGAAACTTGGCTGCTCAATCAGTATTGAGTTTATCATCTTGCAATCCAATGCTTGAAACTGAAGTTTTGAATTGATTATCTGAACATCTGTTTGTTTTAAATCTGTTTATTGTTGAACTGTTGAAATGCAAACAAGGATTTCCATCAAGAAAAGCTCGAATGGCTGCTGAATTCTGAATAGGATTCCAGCAACTAGTGTTTGGATCAATGAAGTTTGTATTTACTTCTACACACATGGACTGTGCCAATTTTAAATGCTGATTTTAGCAAATCGTGTAGATTTCTATCTGGAAGTTGCTGAGCTTGGGTTTATTGAATTAATTTTGATTTGCTGTGGAAGAGATCTGGGCTATGAGATAGCTGAAATTAACTCTTGTGTAAGCAATGAGCTCAAGGTTGCAGTAAATTGTAAAAGGGAAGATCAGCAATATGCAGAACTCATAGTTGAAACAGAAATAAAATGCAAGCTCTCAATTTATTGAGAAATTTAGTGCAAATCCTGCATTCTATATAACAAATGATTTCTCATCTCATTCACTGCCTTCGTCAAACTGGATTTTACAGAATCTTCAAGAATTAAGTTGCTTTAAACAACAAACAAAAACTGGAAATCAAAATTCAGTTTAGATTGCTATCAAGTGTATGTACCAAAACAGTGTTATCTGTTGCAGAAATCTAATTGCAGAAGTTTGTAGCAAGATTTGGATTTTGTGTTTTGAATTGATTCTGAGTTTCAGAATTTTCGAGCTCAAATGTAACAATTGTTGATCCATTGCTTATGTGCAATTGTGCTATGCCCAAAATTTGTAACTGGAAGTTTCTGAATTGGATCGAGTTTTTACTATGTTGCTTGATCAGTTAAATGCTCAAGTATGATCTGAAATTTGTAAGATGATTCTTTATAGTTTGAGTTGAATTAAAGAGTGGTTGTAAGGAAGTCCGATGGAAGCTGGAAATTTCAGTAACTATAAAGCTGGAATTAAGTGTAGTTATTTGTGGAAAATTTAGTATCAATGGTGTACCAAAATCTCATCAGCAGCTTCCAATTGGTGAGGAACTAAGTGAAGATTGTATATTTTTCAGCAACAAATGAAGTGTATTTATTTCTAGGTCTTCTACAATATGGATGTACTGACTTGTGATTTCTGAAACTCTGAAAATTCTGAAAATGTATCTGCTGGAAATTGCTGTATGCCAATTCTGGGATTTGATTCAAGATCTGTCAATTCCAGAAACTTGAATTCTGAATTGTGATTTTTAAAATCAAAGCTGAGTAATTCAAGCTAGTAGTTTAAGTTCTAGAGCAAACCAGATTGATGAATTCAAGTGTAGTCTTGTTACGTGCAGGAATTGAAACTGTAACAGAATTGAAAGGCTTCTGGAATTAAGATTCACATTGTTACTGCATGAACTTCTGAAGTAATTTTCTGAGTGTTTTTGAATTCGAATCTAATTTCCTTGTCCAGATTTCTGGAACTTTGGAACTTGTGTTGCCTTTGCTGAATTTGTATTTTTAAGTTCCGATTTGTGGGCAATCAAATTCAAGGACTGAAGTGGAACCACAGGAAGCACAGAAACAGAGAAAGTAAAGGAAATAGCAACCTGCAGAAAGGAGAAACAGTGGCAAGATTAGTATCAATTAAGTGAATGCATGATGTGTTTTATTGTCCGAGACGGCCAAGATTTTAAGTGTGGGGAAGGGAATTCTTCTCCATTGATTGAAGTGATAGTATTTGAATTTCAAATGTTGAAATTGAAGTGGTGAAATCCAGTGAAGACAGTGAAGAAAAAATGACACATTCAAGAGAGTATCAAAGTTGGAGATAGAGTATCAAGATTTTATGTTTGCATTCAAATTGAAGGAGAGGTTAGCTTGATATTTTGAATTGGTAATAACAAATGGTATACAACTCTTTTCACATCAAATTGGTCAACTCATCAAGTATATTCCTCCAATACTCTCATCTTCTCAATTTCTTCATTAAATACTTTGTCTTTGCCACTTTATTCACTTAAATTGTTCTTATTGCTCCATTTTAAATTTTTGATGATTAAATCCTTTTGATTCATGTATGCTATGTCTTATAGTGGTGGAGAATTAAAAAATAAGCAAGCTTATGGTAGTGAAATGTTGTGAGTTGCATTGAGAGAGCTCCACATATATGCAATTTTGAGTGTGAGAGCTAGAATAGGTAAATCCCTTGTGAGATTGCAACTTGCTTAAAATTTTTCAATTGGATTGAAACTACCATACCTACTGATTATTGTTTGGATTGTATTCATGATTGTTTGTGATCTTAAGATGATCTTAGTTAAATTCTTTTTACTATCTTTTAGATATTGCTAGGGAATTTTCTATGGAGATGATTTTTAGTTTTCTTTACTTGCACGGGACGTTCAAGACTAAGTGTGGGGGATTTGATAACCATGATTTTACTGCATTATTTTGATTCATATATGTATGGTTTGATGTTGATTTCATAGGTTAAAATCATGGTTACATCACATTTTGTGCATTGTGTGTATTTTTGGACTTAATTGCAAATTACTTTATTTTTATATTATTTGATGCTAATATTTGATTCTTATTTTGTAGGCATCAAAGGATCTTGAATTTGGATCTATTTGGACCGAAATTGGGCTCGAATCGGAGTTCAAACAAGAAGATCAAGCTTTGGAACATTATGGGCCGTTCATCAAGAATAGGACAGATCTGGACCATCCGTTGAAGATCTGGCCGATCCAACCTAATGGGGAGCAGATCTAAGCCATTGATGAAGATCCATAAGTTTTGATCCAGATCTGAGTTCATCCAGCCATTGATCCAGCCGGATTAATCTGGGCCGTTCATTGAAGATAGGCAGATCTGGGCCATCCAGTAATGATCTGATCGATCCGACCTACGGGAGAGTAGATCCAGACCTGATATCCATATCAGTACCTTCGGATCGGATTTTGGGCAAGCTTTCACCGTTGATTTAGCCCGGAATGATCTCAGCCGTCCGATCAGATCCAGATCTGTTTAAATGAGAAGCTACAGTGTCCCAGCTTCTTCGTCGATCTCTCCACGCACAGCAGCTTCGTCCCGGCGGCATTCCTTCGGATTTCGACCCCTTTCCTTCTCCAATCCATTTCCCAAGCTTCAACCTCGGTGGATAATCTCTACATCAGCTCTTCCCGATCATCTGGTGTCGTCGGCGGGTGTTCTCTCCGGCGCAATCTCCACTTCTGCGATACCTCTGTTCACCTCAGATTTGGAAGTGTTCTTCCAAATCTGAGCTCCGATTCCTATCAGCAACGCTCGGCGGTGGTCCTCCGGCGTTACTGAGCTTCTTCCAATGCCCATCCGCAGTCCACATCTTCATTCCAGATTCAGAGGTCAAGGATGGCAGATTTCCAGCATTTTCGGCATTTGATTGGTTCCGGGTTGTTTCTAGCTCGTCGGGGGTGGTCCGTCGACTAAGCTGAGCAATTTTGGAACTGATACGTTGTAGAGATGCTCCATTGAGGTCCAGAGTTGGGTGGTCTCGACTTTGGCACTCTTGTGTGACGGCAAGAGTGTGAGGATTGTTAGATGATTGTGAGAATGGATTGGTTTATCATTTTATTTTGTTTTATTAGTGTTTTTACAGCTTAGAACAGATTCCTTTTATCTTTGTTATGTTTTTATGCAAGTGATTTAGCATTTCATTACCTTGTCAAAGTTTAGTTTAGGTCTTATTGGATGTTAATTGTTAGTTTGTTAAATTTAAGCTAGAGTTTTATTTGATGCTTAAGATTAGATTTAATTGTTTCTTGCTATTTTATTCTTAGTTTAAGTGTGTTGATAATTTAATCAAAACGTAGGGTGACAATGCGTTTGGTTTGATTGTTGGCACATAGTTAGGTTTCACTCTTGCATTAGATTAGTTTCTTATTTGCTGTGCTTTTCATTTGTTAGATTTAAATTCAAGTTTAATTCCCCCCAGTTCCATTTCTATATCGAAAACCCCAAAAATAGGAATAAAAAGACAATCCTAGATTACATCATACTGTTGATTCCTCGGATCGATCCTGGGCTCGTTACTACAACGTTATTGTGAAATTAAGGGGTTCAGTGAAATATTAAATTGTTAATTTGATAAGCCTATTTGTGACATTTAATATAGATTTTAGGGCTTATCAACTACCGACCTAAAAGGTCGTTGGGCGTGAGCACAGGGCTCACTTATAACTCGCACTGAGGCGAGAGTCTGGGGCTACCGACCTAAAAGGTCGTTGGGCGTGAGCGCAGAGCTCACTTTTAATTCTCGCACGGGAGCCGACCTGAAAGGTCGTTGGGCGTGAGAGCAGAGCTCACTTATAACTCGCACTGAGGCGAGAGTCTGGGGCTACCGACCTAAAAGGTCGTTGGGCGTGAGCGCAGGGCTCACTTTTAATTCTCGCATGGGAGCCGACCTGAAAGGTCGTTGGGCGTGAGAGCAGAGCTCACTTATAACTCGCACTGAGGCGAGAGTCTGGGGCTACCGACCTAAAAGGTCGTTGGGCGTGAGCGCAGGGCTCACTTTTAATTCTCGCAAGGGAGCCGACCTGAAAGGTTGTTGGGCGTGAGAGCAGAGCTCACTTATAACTCGCACTGAGGCGAGAGTCTGGATACTCCGGTCCGAGACCGGTGGCGATGGCGCTGGTCGGGGACCAGTAATGATATTCCGGTCCGAGACCGGTGGCGATGGCGCTGGTCCGAGACCTGCCGGACCCTCCTCGCTAGTAGCACAGATGTGATGCTCTTTTCAACCTCCATCTGCCTCATCTGAACCGCCTTCATTACTTCTGCCGGGCTGGGTGCTATTCGCCAGTTTTGCGCTTACTCGGCCGCATCCCTCGTGCAAGCATATTATGCATAGTACAGGATGTGGGCGGGATAGAGGGAACATGAACCTTATTCGGCCTTTGGCCTGCCACGCTCTTTCTAGCTTGTAGGAGCCTCGCGTGCCCTCGCATGCTGGTGTAGTTAACGAACCAGCTCGGGGGAGGTCTCCATCAAGATGCTTGCCTAGCTACTCCGAGTAAGCAGTTCCCCTGACTGCCTACCCGCGCCTTCCTGACCTCCGCTGATCAGCCTTGTCCCTTGCGCAACTCCTACTGAATTGCCTGGCCTTTGCAGCTCTGTAAAATCTCCCGCTTGTCCTTACCGATGGATGCCTTTTTCTTAGAGCCGCACCTTGTCATGATTACCCCGCCGCACCTATCTTTAATACGTTTATTCTAATGCTGACACCTGTCCGTCGCATTTATGGTCCATGCTTCCTGACGTCATTTTCCATACCTTTTTCACACGCCTCCGTGCTTACTTCCCTTCAGACGGCGCGGGGCGAGTTACCTAAAAAGATACTCGGCCCGATTCTCAATGTTTCCTAGGCATGAATGGGCTTTATAAACCCTAAAGGAAATCCGCCGCTTTCTTTCCAACGCTTCGTTCTCCTCCTCTCCTCCTCTGTGCTCGTCCTGGTTAGTGCGACTTGCCATCTTCCTGCCTGAGCTCGCGACCCCTCTGCCCTCCTGTTCGCTCCTGGCCTGTGATCCTTCTCGCCTCCAACCTTCTTGCTTGCTTCTTCCTCACGCCTATGGATGGTAAGGACCTCCCCTGGTATTCATGCTATCTTTCGGATTTGGATCACCGTGACCTGTCGGCCTTACAATCCCTTCTGCGATTGGACTCCTCATATGAACTTCGTCTTCCGGCACCCAATGAACATCCTTCGTCTCCTCCCGAAGGCTTTATCACTGTCTTTAGAGATCAGATTGTAGGCGGTCTTCGCTTTCCTTTGCACCCCTTTATTTCTGACTTGTGCCAGTATTGCGGCATCGGCATCTCCCAGTTTGCTCCCAATGTATTTCGAGCTATCTGTGGAACCGTCATCTTATGTCGTATCTATCGAATTCCCTTGACGCCTCACCTATTCCAGCACTTCTATTCTTTCCGGCGAGCCGAGGCGGGGATATTCAACGTTCAGGCCAAGCCGGGTTATAAGTTCTTTGACGGCCTACCTTCTTCCAATAAGGGTTGGAGGTCCCGCTTTTTCTTTCTTAAACCCCCCGCCCCCTCAGCCGGGTCTTCTCAGTGGCGACCCATCCTGGCTTCGGCTTTTCCCCAACATGTTCATGAATCTGCCTGTTTCGCAGCTGCGGACAAGTTGACCGGTGTTCTTGTTCGCTTGTCTGTGTTGATGTTGGAAGGCATTTTATACACCTTCGGTCTTAGTCCTATCCCCGCAGAAATCGGAGCTCCCTTTGGTAAGTCGTTTATTCTGGCGCGCCGCTCTTCGCTAACTAAGGTGCCTTTTCTTTTTTATTCTTGTAGCGGCTGCTATCCTCCGTTCCTTCGCCTGTCAAGAGACGCCTACAGTTGCTGTCCTGGAAGCTCTGCATAAGGAGCTGACGCCAGGCCTGCCTTCTGATCCAGCTGCTGCCTTCGATCCTCAACTTCCAGCGCCCCGACCTCTGATGTTGTGATTGCCCCGCCGCTCGCAGTGCTACCTGCTCCCAGCTCTGCAGACCCAGCATTGTCCCACACCTCCGATCAACCTGCAACTGCTTCCTCGCCCGCTAGAAAGGCTCCTCCTCTCCGTCCTACTATGCGGCTGCGTGTGACGCGCCAGAGCAAACGGACGGCCCCGGTCACCGCCGCTTCTCCTCCACCTTCGCAGCGCCAACGCGTGGTGGTTCTCTCTTCCCCCTCCAAGTCTTCGGGCATGAGCTCGGCCCAGGAGACTAGCTTGGGCCAGGAGGAGGCCTATGACCTGGAGGTGGCAGGCCCGCCATCAGGCCGACTCACTCCGACACCACTCCAGAGCGTGCTGTCTGCCCCGCCTTCGCCTTCTGGTGGCCGACCCCTGGGTTCGTTGACTTCTCCAGCCTCCTCCCCTCTGATACCAACGAGCTCGGCCGTGCCTATTTCGGAACCGCCCTCCTCGGACTGGGCCTTTAGGGCCTTCTGGAGGCTTCCTTCGGAGACTGACCCGGCCAACATGCCGGCTGCCAACCCATCCCCTTTTTTCGGCAGGGTCGACTTCCACGGGGCCTTGGCCAACTCCTGGCAATCGGCTAATTGGCAGTTCTGGGAAAGCGACTGCCCTCTGGAAGAGTTCAACCAGATTGCTTGTTCTCTGGTCGCGGTGAGTCTCTTCTTTCCTTTTTTCCTTCTTCTGGGCATGCGTGTGTTTCCATAACCTCATTTCCCTTCCTATGGGCCCTTGCAGACCTACTCGGCGAGTCTGAGCGTAGTTCAGCGAGCGGCCGAGCTAGAGCGGGAGAATGCGACACTCAAGGCACGTCTCCGGGAACTGGAGCCCCCTTCATCTTCCACAGCTCCTTCTGAGCCCTCCCTGGGAGGCCTGGACTCGTATCTGCGTGCCGCTGGGGAATCAGCGGCCTCCGCCCGGGCCCTTTCTCACGCCGCATTCGACAAGCTGCGGGCATTGGAGGCGGCCTTAAAGGCGAGTGAGTCCTCTCTGGCCTCTGAAGTGGAACGCCGTCAAGCGGCGACCTCTGAACTGAAAGACCGAGAGGCAGAGCTGGTTGCTCAATCCTGGGAATTGGCTCTGCTGAAGAAGGGTTGGGAGCTCTTACAGATGGGGCTGGCTGAGGCCCAAGCCGTGGCCAGTGTTGCTGTGGGTCGGGAAACCACCCTGCGAGCTCAGTGGGAAGCTTGCCAGGCCCAGATTCAATCTTTGCAGGCGGAGCTTTCGCGGGCCCAGGAGGCAGTGTCTCAGGGCCAGAGTGACCTAGCTGCAGCTCGCGCGGAGGCTGCCCAGGATAAGAATGCCCTGGCAGAGTACCTGGCGGGAGAGCTCGGGCGGCTGAAGGCCTACCGATTAGCCTATGTCCGTTCTTCCTTTTTCCTTCAGAAGTTGGGGCGCTGGATGGTCGTGCTGCTGAGTTACGGGGCTGCTGGCGGGGTGAGACAAGCCTTCGAGCAAGGTTATTTGCGTGCAGCGCCCCCCGCCACTTTCTTGGACACTGCTCGCCTGGCCCAGGAATTGCCGCAGGACACCTTCCCCTCCTTCGAGGTGGATGACGGGCTCTTCTTCCAGGCTGCTCCTCCTCCTGCGGCCGATTCAACCCCCGTAGAGGTGTCTCCCCAGGATCTTCCTGTCGCCGTCCCCGAAGCTTCTGATGCCCTTGCCCCTCCTCCTGCTGAGCCGGCCGACCCGGCACCCCCTCGGTCGGCTCTTGATGACCCATCTCTTCCTTCTCCGAATGTAGTGTAATTAGAACTATGTTATGCTGCTTACTTTTTGATGCGTTGATACCGGCTTTTCTTCGGTGGTATTTGTGTAGTGGTACTGACCTCGGCCTGTTTGTCTTCGATTTCCCCTGCGATCCTACAACTGTGCCGCGTCCCCTTCGCGTACTTATAGCTTGTTTTCTTCGGCAAGTTGTTCGTTGGTTTCGACCGAGCTCCGATGATCAAATTTCCCTTATCTACTTTTCCTTCGCTACGTAGCATTTCCTCCCATCGCCGCCCTTCTAATGAGCTTGCTTGGGCTAAAGGTTACCTCGCGTGTCCGTGCAGCCCGCTGATTTGACTTATCCGCCTTCTGGTGACCCCTCCGTACGCTTTTGTCCTGTTTGACACAATTTCCTAGGGAGGCGCTTCGTATCTCGAGCCCTTGTCTTTCCCTTAATGCCCCCTGGTTATCTTCTTGAAGCTCATCGCAGAGCGTCCCCCGTCTACTCCAGACCCTGCATCTACCGTCCGTTGTTAACTTATGAAAATATCCTCCACCCACCATACCTATAAGTATTATCTGACTCTTTCTTTCGCCATCACAGTAAAGCACTAAAACGTCGCCGCCGCCGACTAATTTCCTCCCAAACCTTGCTGCGATCCGTCCCATCCCCTTCGGCGCTCCTTTGCGGTTGTCCTCTCCATCCTCTAAGGCGCTATCTTCTGCCATGGCCTCCCATTCCTGGGTCTCTCTGTTGGCGGAGCATTTTCTAGGCATTTCGACCTTCGCCGAGTTAGATTGGGATGACCTACGGTACACTTATGAAATCCCTGCTAGCTTCCGCCCTATCATCCCTACTAGTGCAAACCTTTACTTCGATCCTCCGCCGGGTTCGTGTACTTTCTTCACTGAGCAATTTGTGTTTGGCCTTCGTCTACCCCCACATCCTTTCCTATCTGGAGTGTGCCACTACTTCAACATCTCCTTGGGTCAGTTAACTCCCAACTCCATAAAGATTTTATGTGGCTTCGTGATACTCTGTGAGGTTTGCGAAGTTTCCTGGTCTGCTCCTCTCTTTCACTGCTTCTTCGCTCTCGCTCGGCGTGCCGATGGTCTTTTTGACTTTCAAGCTCGCAATCAAACTGCCTTCTTCTCCCGTCTCCCTTCTCCTCGCGCCAACTGGAGGAAAAAGTTCTTTTTTCTCCGGTTTCCCGAGGAGACAGGCTGGCCTACGCATTGGCAACCTGAACTTCCTCCGCCTCCGGTGTTGGAAGAGTTTCACATGGACCTCTCCTATGCTGCAGCGGCGACAAGAATGGAGCATTGGCGCCTGGATCTGACGAGACTGTTATCTGAAGACATGCTTTCTTTTTTCCGGCTGAATCCCTCCTTCTCCGGGGCTCCGCGCTCATTAGGTAAATCCACGCTTAGCTCTCCTCTCCTGCTTACGCTTGTTTTCTCTGTAAGGGTAACCTTCCGTGTCGACGCCTACAGCGGAGGCCTTGTATCGTGCCTCAGAAGTTCTGCCCCTGCCCCTAGACGATCTGGAAATAATGCGACGTGGTCGAGTAGTCTTGGAGAGGAGGCAACTCCCTCATCCCGGCCCCGTTTCCTTTGGGGCGGCAGTTCAACCCGTTTTCGACCCCACTGCGCATGAAGCTCCTCCTCCACCAGTCGCCCCAAGCGGGGATCGGGGTCACGCTCAGACTAGCCCTCGAGCTAGGCGGGTCTTCCGAGGGGCCCCCCGGGCCTCCAGACGGGGTCGCGCCGCTCTTCATCGTGCGGGCCGAGGCTCGTCTGGTCGAGGCGCTGCGGGTGGTGACGCCGCGGCCTCCCCCCAGGGTCTACCTCGCTCTGACGACTCTGGCTCTGATGATCAGCCCCAACTTCAAAGACAGCGCCGAAGACCAGGTCTGACTTCTTGCAGACTCGATGTTGTTCCTCTATCACCGCAGTGCTCCCTGCCGTCATCATGGCTGGCTCTAACATCATTTCCTCTTGTTATTGTTGCGCTATTTCCCTGGCAGCCTCCCCCAACCCCTACAGGGGAAGACCCTCTGCGTCTCGTTCTGTCCCCATTCCTCAGGAGGAGGACAGCCCAGGTGAGCAACGTGGCGCAGCATCAGGCGAGCCCACTCCCGAGCCGCCTCCTGCTCCTCCCGGCTCGGATGCAGGCCCTTCTCAACCTGCCCGCCATTGTTATAGGACCACTATCCCCTCTGAGGCAGCTCAGGCTCGACTACATGATGTCCCTACTAGCGTCTTGGCGATGAAAGGCTGCCTTGGCAGCTTGTGGGCAGAGAGCATGAGTCAAATGGGTAGCTTGTCACCCCTAGCTCAAATGGATAGGTTCTCGAAGTCTTGGGCTAAAGTAAGTACCTTGCTCCTCCTTCTGGATGCGAGTTTGCTTTAACTGAGGGCTGTTATTCTTGATCCAGACTCACGCAGAATCCCTAGTGCTGAACCAATCCTTCCACACCCTCCACCATGAAAGCAAAGAACTCCGGGACAAAGTCTCTGAACTAGAGCTACAACTGAATGATCCTGCTCAAGCCAGCCACGCATTGCGAGCCGAGATCCGAACTCTAACCAACCAGACTGAGCGGCAAAAAAGGTCTCTGACGCAAGTCAGAGATGAGCTCCGAGCTATGCGTGAAGAAAGAGCTGCACAAGAGGCGGGATATCAGCAACAACTCGCCCACCAGGTTCGGGAGATTCAGTCCAGAGATACCCTGATACGGGAGAAGGACAATAAGCTGGAGGCTCAGGCAGCTAAGTTGGCAGCCCAAGAAGCAGAGCTGAAGGCCTTGAGGGAGGAACTGTCTTAGTCTCGGACGGCTCTGACGGGAGTGTCCACCGCTTTGGCAGTCTATCAAGAGGGAGAAGAGGCTCGTTGCCTGCGTAGTCGAACTTCTTATCTGACTTCCCCTGAATTCTTATCTCAAGCTGGAGAACGCTTTTCCGCGACCATACCGTACACGGCGGCCGGGGTTATCCGACAGCTTCACGCGCAGAATTTCTTGAACTCTATCCCCCCCGCTAGCTTTTTGGACTCGGGATAAATCATTCAAGGCTTCCCGGATGAAATTTTTGCTCCTTTCAAATGATCTGTGCCAGTCGTTTGAACTGAAGAATTTTTACATGTACATATGCATCTTCTAATTTTTACTTGACTATTTTACTGTCTCCGAGCTTCTGGCCTGACCCCTTCTGTACTAGCGGAGCTAGCCCCTCAAAGCCGATAGGGCCGTAGGTAGTTAGAGCTCCAAGGTCGATCCAGCTTCCTTCCTTGAGCGTCCTGCAGATAATAGGCCCCCGATGCCAATTTCTTGACGACTTTGTACGGTCCGTCCCATCGAGGTGCCAACTTTGTCACTTCCCCTAAGGGCTTTGTCTGCTTCCAGACCAGGTCACCTTCTCCGAAGAACCGAGGGATCACCTTCCTATTATAGTTCTGTCTCATCCTCTGTCTGTAGGCTTCCAGCCTAGCAGCTGTTTGCTCACGAATTTCGCTGATGAGATCTAGTTCAGCCAGGCGCCGCTCGGTGTTCCCTTCGTCGTACAGCATCCTTCTTACAGAAGGTATCCCGACCTCCAGAGGAACCACTGCTTCATTACCATAGACCAGATGGAAGGGTGTCAGACCTGTGCTTTCTCGGGGCGTCGTACGGTAGGCCCACAAAATGCCTGGGAGCTCGTCCACCCAACTGCCCCCCATGTGATCCAGCTTGACTTTGAGCCCGCGTACTATTTCCCGATTGACTACCTCGGTCTGACCATTACTTTGAGGATGAGCCACTGAGGTAAAGGCCTGAGTTATGCTGAACCCCTTGCACCAATTCTGTATCCTGTGTCCCTGAAATTGTCTGCCATTGTCTGATACCAACTTATGGGGTAAGCCAAATATGCAAAAGATATTTTTCCATAGGAACTGGATCACCGCGTCTTCAGTGATTCTGGCCAAGGCTTCTGCTTCTACCCATTTGGAGAAGTAGTCTACTGCTACCAACAAGAAGCGCCTCTGCCCGGTAGCCATCGGGAAAGGCCCCACGATATCCATACCCCATTGGTCGAAGGGACAGGATACTGTAGAAGTTCTCAGCAGCTCTGTAGGTCGGTGCGTCAGGCTCTGGTACTTCTGGCATGATAAACAAGTATTCACCAACTTCTGTGCGTCCTTCTGCATGGTAGGCCAGAAATAACCAGCCAGCAATACCTTCCGAGCCAGCGTTCTTCCCCCAGCGTGATTACCACAGCACCCCGAATGTATCTCTCGCAAAGCCTGGTCCGCTTCCTCTATATTCAGGCACTTGAGTAGAGGTCTGGAGAAAGACCTTCTGTACAGCTGATCCCCAATCATTGCATAAGAGTGGGCCTGCCTCCTGAGCATACGAGCTTCCTCGGGGTTGGTGGGTATGGCTCCTTGCTGAAGGAAGCTTATTATGGGCGCTCTCCAATCAATTACTTCTCCCGCGTTATTCTGTAGATCTATCTGGGCTACAAGGAAGGTCTGCGCTATAGATCTGTCGAGCGTCCAAGTGCTCAGGGAACTAGCCATTTTAGCCAACTCATCCGCTCTTTCATTTTCAGCTCTAGGAATCTTCGTGACTGTGACCTCCTTGAATTCTTCCTTCATCTTTTCATAAGCCTACTTATAAACTTGCATCTTCTCGCTATTCACCCCAAACTGCCCGGCTGTCTGCTGAGTTACTAGCTGGGAATCGGAGTATATGATGACTCGGCTCGCCCCCACATGCCGAGCTGCTTGTAGGCCTGTTAGTAGAGCTTCATATTCTGCCTCATTGTTGGTAGCTCTGAAATTTAACAGCACGACCAACTGCATGATATCTCCCTGTGGGGATATGAGAAGTGCTCCTACACCACTCCCCCGATGGGTAGCCGACCCGTCCGCGTAGATTTTCCAGACCTCTTCTGAGTCCGCTGGGTGTACTTCTGTCAGGAAATCTGCCAGAGCCTGTGCTTTGATTGCGGTTCGAGGCTGATATTGTATGTCATATTCTCCTAGCTCAGTTGCCCACTTGATAAGCCGACCCGCCACTTCCACCTTGGTGAGAGCTCGGCCCATTGTACTGTTTGTCAAGACGGTAATGGGGTGTGCCAAGAAATACGGTCGGAGACTCCGAGCCATGAGAACAAGTCCATAGACCAACTTTTCCAGGGCCGTATACTGAGACTCGGCCCCCTTCAATAGATGACTGAAAAAATACACCGGCCGTTGTACATTATCCTGCTCCTTAACTAGCACGGCCCCCACGGCCTCGGGGGTGGCTGACAAGTAGACCCAAAGAGGCTCTCCCTCAACAGGCTTAAACAACGATGGCAAGGACTCCAGGTACTGCTTCAGCTCTTCAAAGGCCTGGGTGCACTCCTCCGTCCACTGAAACTTAGCCCCCTTCCTGAGTACTTTGAAGAAGGGTGCGGCTCGGTCCGCAGATCTGGAGATGAATCGGGACAGCGCTGTTATCCTGCCGACCAGCTTTTGTGCCTCCTTCAGATTCTGAGGGATCTGCATACTCCGGAGCGCTTGCACCTTCTCCGGATTGGCCTCGATCCCTCGCTCAGTCACCAGATATCCTAGGAACTTCCCTCCTTTGGCCCCGAACAGGCATTTCAAGGGGTTCAGCTTCACGCCGTATTGCCTTAGGGTCCCGCAAGTTTCATCCATGTCTCTAATGAGGTTAGAAGCCAGGGGGGACTTGATCAATATGTCATCAACATAAACTTCGACGTTTCGCCCGATCTGGCTCCGGAAAACCTTGTCCATCATCCTTTGGTATGTGGCCCCCGCGTTTCTGAGCCCGAATGGCATGGCGGTATAGCAGAAAGTACCGTCAGCCGTTATGAAGCTGACCTTCTCCTAGTCTTCCTTGGCTAAGGGTATTTGATGATATCCCTGATAAGCGTCCATCATGCATATCCTTTCACAACCAGCAGTTGAGTCCACCACCTGATCGATCCGTGGGAGAGGATAACAGTCCTTGGGGGTGGCTTTGTTGAGGTCGCGGAAGTCTATGCATACCCTCCACTTGTTGTTAGGTTTCTTGACCAATACAACATTAGAGAGCCAAGATGGGAATTGCACCTCTCGGACATGTCCAGCCTTCAGGAGCTACTCTATTTCAGCTCGGATAATTTTATTCTGCTCGGCAGGGAAATTTCTCTTCTTCTGCTTGACCGGCTTAGCTTCGGGTATTAGGTGCAACTTGTGCTCGGCCACCTCTGGTCTAACCCCGGGTAACTCCTCCGGCGACCAAGCAAAGACGTCTCGGTTGCGGCTCAGACATTGTATCAGCTCCACTTTAAGCTCCGGCGGTAAGTCACTGGAGATGCGGGTGATGCTCTCCGATCTGTCGGGGTGCAGCTGGACCTCCTCCCAAGGGATCGGTTCTTCAGTAACGGGTAGCGGTTCCTCTTGGATAGCATGTACCCCACCATCCTGGGTCTTACGACTCTTACGTGCCTCCACCCGAACCATGTCAATGTAACAGCTGCGAGACGCCCTTTGCTCTCCTTTAACTTCCCCAACTAGCTCGCCCACTGGAAACTTGATCTTTTGGTGAAAAGTTGAGACAGCCGCCCGGAACTCATGCAGAGCTGGTCTCCCCAGGATGACGTTGTAGGAGGAAGGCGAATCTACCACGATAAAGGTGCTCCTCCTAGTGCGCACCAGCGGCTCAGTGCCTAAGGAGATGGCCAGCTTGATCTGGCCCATGGGTTTGACCTCGTTACTTGTGAACCCGTATAAAGAGGTGGTCACGGGCTGGAGCTCCTCGGCGTCGATTTGCATCTCCTCAAACGCAGCTTTGAACAGGATATTGACTGAGCTCCCTGTATCCATGAAGACCCGAGCTACTCGGCTGTTAGCGATGACAGCTTTAATTATGAGAGCGTCATCATGGGGCAGTTCTAAACCCTCCAAGTCTTGGGGCCCGAAGCTAAGGACAGGGCTAGATGCCTGCTCGTAGCTGCATCCCATGACCCCCATATATAGTCGTCGGCTATGTGATTTACGAGCCCGGCCCGAGTCCCCATCGGTGGGCCCTCCTGAGATCATGTCGATCTCTCTCACAGCGGCGGTACCCCGGTTTTCCAGCTCTCCGGCATCTCTTTGATCTTCCCGGGGACCAGCCTGATTAGAGGGGCCGGCCAGGTCGGGCTGGGTCTGACGAGCGCGTCCAGTTGCGGCTCGCTCTTCTTCCATCCTTTGTATTTGGGGTGCTAACTCCGGGGGTGGCAAGCCTTGTTCAGCAGCCCGCCTAGAATCACGAGCGAATTGGAAGCAGTTGCTGAGATCGTGCGTACGGGACCGATGATACGTGCAGTACGGCGCTCCCCTTGGTCCAGGTCGAGGCGCGTGTACAGCAGCAATTCGCGGAGCTGGCCTGGCCCCCTGAGCGGGCTGAGGAGCAGGTCTGGGCTGGACGCGCTGAAAGGGCTGAGCCGGCTGGGGCACTCTCCTTTCAGGTCGATTGCCAGGGGCCACCGTCTTCTTGGCCTTCCTTCTAGCAGCCTGAGCTTCTTCTACCTTGATGTAGCAAGAGGCCTTTTCCACCATGTCGTCGAAACTCCGGACAGGGTTTTTGATAAGGTCACTGAAGAATTCCCCTTCTCGCAGCCCGTGGGAGAAGGCACTCATCAATATCTCAGAGGTGGCAGAGGGGACGTCGTTGGCCACCTGACTGAATCGATTGATGTAGCTTCGCAGGGGCTCAGTTGACTCCTGCTTAAGAGCAAAAAGACAGTGGTCGGTTTTTTGGTACTTACGGCTGCTGGCGAAACGGCGCAAGAAGGCCGTTTTGAGGTCCATGAAGCGGCTGATGGATTCCGGGGTAATCCGTCGAACCACTTTTGCGCCGATCCGGACAAGGTGTGTAGGAAGACTCGGCATTTGACGGCATCACTATATTGATACAATATAGCCGCGTTCTTGAACTTTCGCAAATGCTCTTCTGGGTCCTTACTCCCATCATATTCTCCAATGTTTGGGGCTCGGTAACCCCTCGGCAGGCTTTCTTTCAAGATCTGGGTAGAGAAGGGTACCTTATCGTCAGGATCTTCAGGCAGATCTTCAGCCGGGATCACAGCCTTCCCCTTTCCTGAACCCCGAGGCGGGTGTAGAGAGCTTTCCGCCACTGAAGCTAGCGGCTCCTCCTTCTTTGGACTACGCTCGCGAGGTTCGGACCGATGATAATCGCGGCGGGGCTCTCGAAATGAAGCACGCGGGAGTTCTTCCGGCTGCTTCCTCTTTGAGCTCCTGTCGGAAGCGGGAGCCAGTTCTTTGGATGCCTCAGGGGCTAGGCGAGGTCGTGAAACTGTTCCTTGTCTTTCGGAGGCGGCCTGCTTTCTGACCTCCTTGAAAAGCTTGTACTCCCCCGCGGTCATGGTAACGTTAATCCTCCTACTGGAGCTTCGACCAGAATCCTCCATCTTCACGTTCCGGATCTGGTTCTTGTGTTTCCCACAGACGGCGCCAAATTTGATCCCGTCCGGAAGCTGGGTCGGACGGAGGCTGGTCGCGGTGGACTGGGCGTTGACGGAAAGTCGTAGGTGATTCGGATCCCACGGGTGGCTGACGCCGCTGCAAGACCCTGCGCACACTCAGACGATCCCCCCTCTTCACGTTAGAGACCAAAACCCAGGGAAAAAGTCCCCGGGTCAGGTCCTCCGACGCTCAAGTCAGGTCCTTTTTCCCCAGAAAAAAGCAGAGAGAAGAAGAAGAAAAAACAGTTGTGGAAAGAAGTGACGAGGGAATGTGTGCGCGTACCTGCGTACGAGGGATCTCCCCCTTTTTATGCGTCCTCCTCTCTTAGAACCTGCCATCCTGTCAGAAAACGTTAGACGCTGGGCTTTGTCCTCTAGTCCCGGACACCTGTCGCACTGCCATTTGTCGTGAAAGCATCTTTCTGTTTAGGGACCTCCACCTTCGCACATGAGTTTTGTCTCGTAGTGATGGACAGCTGGCAGGCTGCTACTGGTTGTGAGGGCATCTTTTCGTTTTAGGAACCTCCGCCTTCACTCGCACTATTGGAATGTAATGATTATCCTCGACGGACCGTTGAGATTCTCCACACCCGCACTACTTAGCTTCTCCGATCCATTGTGACTTGCACCGGCCTCGCCTCTTCTGATCGACTCTAGCCTCTAAGTGTTACCTGCCAGACGGGCTGACTCTGCTCAGCTCTGCCGATCCCGACCTGCCTCTGTGCTTTGTATTTCCTGGCCCTCTACCGCAGGTCTGTAGATCGAGCTGCTTCTGCTCAGCTCTGCCGATCTCGACCTGCCTCTGCCAGGTTCTGCCGCTTCCGACCTACCTCTGTGCTTTGTATTTCCTGTAGATCGAGCTGCTTCTGCTCAGCTCTGCCGATCTCGACCTGCCTCTGCCCGGTTCTGCCGCTTCCGACCTACCTCTGTGCTTTGTATTTCCTGGCCCTCTACCGCAGGTCTGTAGATCGAACTGCTTCTGCTCAGCTCTCTGCTCAGCTCTGCCGATCCCGACCTACCTTTGTGCTTTGTATTTCCTGGCCCTCTACCGCAGGTCTGTAGATCATTCGTAACTTGCACTTCCGATCCTTCGACTCGCAGACCTACCGACCAAACCGTCTCTACACAGCTCTGCCGCGTCCGACCTGTGATTTGTGACTTGCACTCCCGGGCCTTCGAATGGTGGACCTGCAGACCGAGCTGCCTCTATACAACTCTGCCGATCCCGACCTGTGCCTGATGTTCCCCCTGTCGTCTCTCTTCGTTCTCCTACAGCTCTGCCCCTTCGATGAACAAGTCTGCCTGGCCCTTGGCTACCCCCTATGCTTAACTCTAACTGCCCCGTCAGCTTGACTATTCGACCGCCAAGTTGCCTTGACTATTGACTGCCACATCCTCTTGACTTTTGACCGCCATATGGCCTTGACTTTTCTAATCCTTTCCTCTTGGGCCCCTCCATCGCCAACCGTATCAATAAGCCTAACAAGTCTATTAAGGATGACGACAGTCTGACTGACTAGACCTCAGCACATCTCTAAGATATCAGCATATCTTTATGACTCATCCTATACTATGTATCATCTACCTAAGTAAATCATCTACGGGTCTAGCTTAATATCCTACACTAGGGTCTAGTAATATTGTGCATACACATATAAACACAATCATGAATAATAAACAAGACTACATAGCTATCCACAATAGGTCAACATATAAGGATATAAGGACAACAATAAAGTATCAAACTCAGAAGGAATATAGCGCATAGTTACAGTAAGTAAGTATCTGCAACCCAATCAAAACATGGCAGTAAACAATTATGCACTATAATCAAAGCTCGCAAAAGACAAGCAGAATCTACCCACCTCAAATGTAGATCCTGCCGACCATCTTCATGTCAAAGGTTTGCTTCAAGTTCAAATCCTCTCCTCTTCATCTTCTCGGTGATGCGGCGGACAGCAATGGTGGCCACGGCTCTCATCGGAGAACTGAAAGAGAGGTTATCAGCTGGCTAGAAGCTCTTTACAAAGGTTCCCGATAGCCGATGGTGGAATTTTGTCGGGGCAGTCGCGACTATCAGTGTCCATGGGGATTTCTCAGTGGCAGCCCATTCCTCCTCCTATAGCCCACAGTGGTTGTGGCTGTGGTTGCGGGGTGTGGACGTGAGGAAAGCAAGGGTTCTCGATGAGTGATGGTAGTGTCGAACGGCCAGAAGAAGGACAGAACGACGTCCAGTGCGCAACCGTGGAGGAGTAGTGCCATCGATCTGCTCGTACTGGAAGAAAGAAGAAAGTGGCGCCGCTGTCAACTGCTTGCATGGTCGACGGGATGGCTGCTACGGGAACAATGTCGTGGGCGTGCACGAGGAAGGACCAGCGGCGGCGTCACCACGAGCATGCGGCGACGGTGGTCCGTGACTTCGGTCGCGCGTGGAGAGGAGGTGGCGTCTTCTTCTCCGGTGTTGACTCACGGCTGCAGGCGGTCGGCGCAAAGGGGAGGAAGACTAGAGGTGGGGTAGAGAAGTGTCGCGCGGCGTTTTCTACTCGTTGTGCAAAAAGGCGGGTCCCGCCGCCCAGCGGCCCCCTAGGCCTGGCCCCACAGGGATCCTAGGAGGAGGTAAATCAGCGGTGAATGCTGGCCCGGTTAAAGCGTGGTGTCTCCGGAATTTAACACAGCCGGCCCAGATTATTCATCCAGTGCGCGTCCGTGGACCTTCGACCCTACGACTCATTGTGCAAGGATGCCACGCCTTAACCGGGTGATCGCGAATGGACGTGAGCGAGGGAGACGACGCATTAAACTCAAGGTTTAATAATAAAAAAAACTAACTTTATTTTAATCAACTCCTCTTTAGGTATTTTAAACATGCTTTATTTCTTACCTATTTATCCCCATAAAATATAAAAAGATTCATTTAAAATTTATAAAAATTTCAGTAAATTTAATAAATTCATATAAACCTATTTCCTAATTAATTATCCATTAAAATATATTTATTTCACTTAAAATAATTTAATTATATCAACCTTTAATTATTTTAAATTCTTAGCTATATTTTTAGTATATTACAACATGATTCAAATTCAGAACTGCAAAATAATATAGATTCTGATCAAGTCAATAAAGATTTTAATCAAATCGATATTAATCTTAGACTTGGTCAAACAAAACATTGACTAAATCAATTCAAGTAAATTAATTAATTCAAAAAATTTTAAATTGAATAAAAATTTAGAAATAATTAATTCAAACATTAAGGTAAATTCAAAACTTACAATAGATCTAGATAAAATTAATAAATATCTTAATAAAATATTTGATATCTAGATAATATCAATCTAGAAAATCGTATCCAAAACCAATGTAATTTAATTAAAAAAAAATTAAATCTTAAAGATAATAATATAGATAAAACTAATCTAATAAATTAAACTTATAATACAAACTTAAAAGACAAAGAATATATTAGGATAAAATCAAACACTCTGATAAAATCAAAACTAAATTTAATAAATTTGAAAGTAAATATTAAAGATAACATCTTTAATAAATATAATCTAGCAAATTCAAAATTAACAATTAATATAAAGTTAAATATTAAAGATAAACCTTTAAAAAAATATAATTCAAATAATTTAACAAATTTGAAATTAAAAATTAATGAAAAGTTAAGCATTAAAAATAATCTCTTAAAGAGAGATAATTCAATTGACTTAATAATATTAAAATTGAAAGAAAATTTAAATATTAAGTGCACTCCTTTAAAGAAGGACAGTTTAATCAATTTAATTAATTTAAAATTAAAAACATAAATTCAACGTAAACTACAATTAATTAAATTTTAACTAAAACTTAATTAAATTAAACTTAAATAAAGGGTTCCTAAAGCTTGTCTAACCAAGCAAGAACCCAACCAAATCCACATAAAACTTAAAGTTCAATAATTTAGAGGGAGGGTCCAAATTAACTGGCGCCTCCAAAATAATAGTTTACCCGGATGGATAATTAGGATTAGTCAACAAGGGACAAAAGTTTAACTTGATCAATGGTACTAGTGATGTTTTAGATGATAGTAGGTTAGAGAAACTCTGTCTATGCATGTCTAGGAAGATATGACTTCGACTTAGTGCATTTGTCTTAGTGAAACTAACTGAAGCTACCCCTTACGAATCCTAACTAGTTAGACCAAAGTTTTATACTAAGTTCGATGGATAGGACTATTTAGAAAACTTCAAAGGCATAGTTACTCTAATGATGTCCAAGTGACTCACCATAGCACAGAAGTTTATCCAAAAAATGTCTACTTGTTGAACTCAAAACTAAACTTGAATATAACATAAAGTTAAACTCAACCCTGAAATTAAACTTAACTCATCTCACAAAATCATAGCATTCCTTGATTGAAAACATAGATTGAGTGAGATAATTAAGGATTTAAAATTAAATTAAATTAAAATTTAAAAAATAATAATAAAATTAAAATTAAATTAAAATTTAAATAAACTAAATTAAATTCAAATTAAATTAAATTTAAATTCAAATTAAATTAAATTAAAATTAAAATTAAATTAAATTAAATTAAATTTAAATTTAAATTAAATTAAATTTAAATTAAATTAAATTAAAATTAATACCGAATTAAATTAAATTAAATAAAAATTAAATTAAATTAAATTAAAATTAAAATTAAAATTAAATTAAAAATAAAAAAATAAAAATTAAATTAAATTAAATACCAATATTAATTTAATTAAATACCAAAGTAAAAATTGAATTAAACATATTTTAATTAACGTATCATATATAAATTATTTTTATAAAAAATCTTTTAAAAAAATTATTATTATAAAAATATTTTAAAAATTATTTTAAAAATCCTTTTAAAATACTTTAAAAAATATATATTTTAAAAATCCATTTAATAAAATACTTTAAAAATTATTTTAAAAACCTTTTAAAAATAATTTAAAATTTTATTTTAAAAAACTCTTTTAAAAATCCTTTAAAAATATTTTTAAATTTTTTTAAAAAAATCCTTTAAAAAATAATCCTTTAATTTTTTTTATATAAAAAATCCTTTAAAATAAAACACTTAACTTAAAACTTAAATCTTTATTAACAAACAATCAAAATTCAATTAACTTAAAAATTAAAATCAATTAAACAATTAATAAGTAAATAATTAAATTTAATTGTTTAGACTAACCTTATTTAAGATTTAACTTAACTTACTTAGTACCTACAACTTAGTTAATCGTAACTTAATTTAATCAATAATTTGTTTACGTTAAACCTAATCAAAACTTAAAATTAAAACTAATACTTTCATTCATTAGTCAATTAACTCAATCAGTTAATATAAAATGTAAGTTGTTTTAATCAAATAAATATTAAGTTATAGAATTAAGTTAATCAATAAGCCATTGATAATGATTAACTATTATTGAATTAATAAAAAATTATTTCATTTAACCAAAAACTTAATTTTAACTTAATACACCTAAATCTAAGGTTATTTTTTTATTAATGATTAATCAAATTTAAGTGAGCAATCATAAATGTAACACCCCAAATTTCCTTATTTTGAGTTCAAAAAGTGCTTATAAATATTTATAAATACTTTAGAAATATTCTAGAGACTTTTAGAAATTTTTAGAGTATTTTTATAGAATTTTCGGAGGTCGTTTGATATTTTTACCAAAAAAAAATAAAGTTGTGGCAAAAAACTATTAGGCCAAGGTTCGACCCCAAAACCCCTTAGTAAGCAAAGTGTTAAAAATGTTAGGATGACCAGGTGCCCCAACAGGGGTATGTTGAAAGAAAAGAGAGCAGAATAATTTTATGCAGAGAAACGTTAATAAATACCCTTAGGTGTAAATAGAAGAACTTAAGTGAAATAAGGGGATTCTCGACCTAATTTTGCCTCTTCCTTTTTGTGCGCCGAATTCCTCCTGCGTTTGGGCGAAAAACAAAAGAAGCCTAGGGCTTCTAGTGGTGGCCGACTAGGACAAGTTTCGAGGGAGCTTTTGGATATTTTTTGACTCGTCTCGACGAGAGGAACGCGTGGACGTAAGCAAAGCGCGAGGATCTCAAGTTTCACCGAAATCCTAGAGAGGTTTCGTGTTAGTAAGTTCAAGATAATACGGTAAGTACTGCTCACCTGCAGTAAGAGGTGTTTTCCGTTGATTTCTCGTCGTAGAAATATTATATGTGCAGATTTCTTTTGTGTTCTATGCTTAATTGTGTGTTACCTAGTTAGTTTCACTTATAGATGAATATGAAAAAAAAAAATACCCAATCAGTATTTTGAATTTAAGAAAAGTATAAGAAAGATAAAGAAAAAGAAAAAGGCGAAGGCCTTAAGTAGATCCCAAAGTCAAGACTTTAGGGATTTTGGCACACAAAGTGCTTGTTAAAATGCCAAGGCATTCAAAGAAGAAGTAATTAAGATATTTTACTTTGAAAGGTCAGTACCCGACTTCCAAGGTTGTCATAAATAAATCCAGGTGTCCAATTCCGAGGTATTGGCCCTGTTAGACCGAGGTATGCTCTTTTAGGATTGGTGGCTTGCTACCCCAACCTATTAGGGAACGCGCATGAGATGGTACTTACGCCTTAGGGATCCCAAGTGAAGCTATTTATTTTCAAGTATATGCTTTAGCAAAGTTTTCAAGTTTAAAGAATTTCCAAGTTTCAAGATAAGTTAAGAAAAAGCAAGTTTAAGAAAGTTAAATGCTTGTTTATGTTTAAGAAAGTTAAATGCTTGCATATGCTTGTTGCCTTGAGTTAAACATGTTTTAGTTCCTCTATTAGTACAAAAGTATTTACGCATGTTTATTTGTACTATCAGTGTAAGTAATATTAAAGGTTCTAGCATGAAAAGTATTTTAAAAGCATGTTTGCATATTTCGAGATTTTTGTGAGCTAGATAGTACTTACTAAGCCTTGTTGCTTACTAGTTGCATTTTATCTTACTGCAGATAAAGGAAAAGAAAAACAATAGTGAAGAAAGGCGACAAGGGGATGCGTGATGGTGTGTGTGTGATGCCTGGACTATGGAAAGCCTTTGGAATTTGTTGGGAGCGTATTAAGATTTCTTTTAAAATTGTTAGTAAAATTTTAGAGATTTTACTTTTTAATTATTGTTAAGAGGATGTCATAAATTGCTAGTTTTGCATGGATCGAGTGTCATCTAGTATTTCTGTTATTAATGATTGAATAGACTAGTTTTGGTGAATGAATGCTAGATATTGTGATTCCATATTTTCCTGAGATTGATGTTTTTGGCACATGAGGTATATTATTTGATACATTGTATGTAGATTAGTTTTAAAGAGTGCAAGAAATTCATTATGACCTTTTGCATGCAATTATAGTTAAAAATGCTTTAACTACTTTAGAATTATGAGTTGAGTGTTGAAATGAATCATTTACGTCCTTTATGTGTTGCATGTTTAGTAAGAATGTATTAAGAAGCTAGTGGTACTTATGCTACTTAATTGCATGTTATGATGTCATTCACCGTAAGAACCAAATTAGTGGAAAAGTTCTGCATCTAAGTTTAGAAAATTTTATGTACTACTATCATTAGCATAAGCAACACTGGTTAAGTAAAGTTCATAGATAAGTACCGTTCACCCTAGAGAGCACTAGGAGGGTGGGCGTTACAGGTTGGTATAGAGCGGTTCCCATTCTCCAGCATCACACACATCAGCATCAACCTTGCCGTCTTCAAGTAAGAATGTATTTATACTTTCTTTTATGCTTTTCCTTTAGTGCTTGCAGTATAGAGAAATGTTTAGAAGTACCTGCTCATATGTGTTTAAAGTCAAGAATCATGCTTAAGTAAGATATATCTAGAAAGCATAGTGATGATTTCAAGTTTTCCCTCTGTATGATTAGATGGCAAGAAGAGGGTGTCCCCGTACCACTCGTAATGAGAATCGAGTTCAGGAGAACGAGGAGCCCAGAACAACTGAGACCAATCTTTTTGAAGTTGTTGCTAAACTCCAGAGACAAGTAGCAGAGCAGCAACAAGTGATTGTCAACCTGATAGCTAATCAGCAGCCAGCCCCTACCACTCCCCCAACTGTAAACATGGAGACTCCAGTGGTGACTGACGTTCCACCAGGTGCCCCGGAGGTCGGCACAGGGGTTAAAAGACAAGAAGCATACCTTATCCAATGGCTGAAGTTGAAACCGGAAAGTTTCTCGGGCACGACTGAGCCCTGGGATGCCCAGGCTTGGTTCAAAACACTAGAGAGCACAATGGAGCTTCTTGACTGGCCAGAAGTCGAGAAGGTCAAGTGTGCCTCTTTCTGCCTGTCTGGAGATGCTCGCATGTGGTGGGAGAGAATTAAGAGCAAGAGAGCAGCCAACCAGATGAGCTGGGCTGACTTTGAGACAGAGTTCTACGAAGAATTCTTCCATCTTTGAGTCACAAATAAACACTATAAAGAATTTATCGAGTTCAGACAAGGTGACCTACCAGTGGAAGAAGCAATCAAAAGGTTCAATAGGCTAGCTCGTCTCTGCCCAGAGCTAGTAAGTACAGAGTGGGAGCGAATCAGACTGATGCTCCGAATGCTGAGACCAGAAATAACACTTAATGTGAGTAGTGGAACTCACCGGCCGCAGACTGGTGAAGAGCTGGTTAGTAGTGCGTTAATCGCTGAACACTATCTGAACAACATCAAGGCACAACAAACGCAGCTCAAGTCAGTTAAAATAGAGGACAAGACAGTAGGGAGTCAGAAACCCCAGTCAAGTAATCAGAACTAGAAGGGCAAGGGTAACAAAAGGAAACAATGGAATTCAAGAGGTAACCAAAAGGGAGGTCCAGTGAACAAGCAGGTCAAGTTCCCTCCCTATCCTAAATGTGGGAGAGTACATCCAGGAGCCTATCTTTTGGGTATGACTGGATGTTATTTGTGTGGTCAAGAAGGACATCTGGCTAAAGCATGTCCTAACAAGTTTAAGGCACCTCAGCAACAGCCAGCGCAATACGGAGGCAGGCCTGCGCAGTTACACCACATGGCAACAGCACTAGAGGGACCCTATCTCAGTCAGGATTCTCACTAAAGAGGAAGCTGCTAGTGCCTCCACGGTCGTAACAGGTCAAGTAGTTATTTTTCAGCATTTATCTACTGCACTATTTGATATTGGGGCGACCCATTCTTTTATATCAGTACCCTTTGCCAAAGAATTTCAAGTGCCTACAGAGAGCATGAACTCCAAGTTCTTGACGACCCTACCTTCTGGAGAAGTCATGAAGTTTAAGCAGTGGCTCCGGGCTGTACCAGTCAGAATTTCAGACCGAGAGCTATATGTCGATCTAGTAGTCCTTGCAATGCAAGATTTCAATATCATTCTGGGTATGAATTTCCTCAGCAAGTATAGTGCCTCGGTGGACTGCCGCAGAAGGAAAGTGATTTTCAGTCCAGAAGGTGAACCATCCTTTGAGTTCATGGGAGTCCCAAAGAGGAAGACCCAGAAATTCCTCTCTTATCTAACAGCTCACCAGATGTTAGCTAAAGGGTGTGTTGGTTTTCTTGCATACATTGTGAATGCAGAAGAAAAGAAAGGACTCAAGCAGGAGGATGTTCGGGTGGTCTGTGAGTATCCAGAGGTATTTCCAGAAGAGCTACCTGGACTACCTCCCAACAGAGAAGTGGAGTTTGAAATTGAGTTGGTTCCTGGTACCAGTCCAATTTCAAAAGCTCCGTACCGGATGTCTCCAGCAGAGCTAAAAGAGTTACAAGAACAACTTCAGGAGCTTCTTGCCAAAGGTTTCATCCGCCCCAGTCATTCACCATGGGGAGCTCCAGTGTTGTTCATTAAGAAGAAAGACGGATCTATGCGGATGTGCATAGATTATAGAGCGCTGAATAAAGTAACAGTTAAGAACAAGTACCCCCTTCCCAGAATAGATGATCTCTTTGATCAACTAAGAGGGGCCACAGTTTTCTCGAAGATAGATTTGCGCTCGGGATATCACCAGCTGAAGGTTAAAGAAAGTGACATACCCAGAACAACATTCAGAATGAGATATGGTCACTATGAATTTGTAGTAATGCCGTTTGGAGTGACCAATGCTTCAATAGTCTTTATGGAACTAATGAATCATGTCTTCAGGGAATATCTAGATAAATTCGTGATTGTGTTCATCGATGATATTCTGATATATTCACCAACTCCAGAGGACCATGCTACCCACTTGAGAATAGTGCTGCAGATCCTTCAGCAGAAACAGCTCTATGCAAAATTCTTAAAGTGTGAGTTCTGGTTAGACCAAGTAGCATTCTTAGACCACGTCATCTCAAAAGAGGGCATCAAGGTAGATCCTGCCAAGATAGAGGCAATTAGCAACTGGTGTAGACCCAAAAACGCTAGAGAAATCAAAAGTTTCTTAGGTCTAGCAGGGTATTACAGAAAGTTCGTGGAGGACTTTCTCGGATAGCCTCTCCACTTACAGCCCTGACCAGACAGAACAAGAAGTTTGAGTGGTCAGATAAGTGCGAGCACAGTTTTCTAGAGCTGAAGAAAAGACTGGCCAGTGCCCCCATTCTGACTGTTCCAGAGAGTGACAATAGTTTTGATATATACAGTGATGCTTCCAAGATGGGCCTGGGGGTTGTACTCATACAAGAGGGGAAGGTTATAGCTTATGCTTCCAGACAACTCAAAGACTATGAGAAGAACTACCCCACTCATGATCTTGAGCTGGCAGCTGTGGTCTTTGCACTAAACTCTGGCGACATTATTTGTATGGAGTTCAGTGCAGAATCTTCACAGACCATCAGAGTTTGAAGTATTTTTCACCCAGAACGACTTAAACATGATGCAGCGTAGGTGGCTAGAGTTGGTTAAAGATTATGACTATGAAATCAACTACCACCCAGGTAAAGCTAACAAAGTAGTGGATGCACTAAGCCAAAAATCCAGTGCACCCCTGATGTCCTTGTCATCATTAGCACTGCCACTGCAGAAGGAATTGTCAGACTTTAGAGTTGAAGTTATTTATGGGCAACTCTCTGCATTGACCTTAGAGTCAACCCTACTTGAGGATATATAGAGAAAGCAAAGTGAGGATCCAGATATCCAAAAGATTAAGCAAGGGATACAAAAAGAAGAAAATTCAGGGTTTCGAGTCTCAGATAGTGGAATCCTCTATCTGGGAAGCCGCCTTTGTGTCCCCAATGATGAGGAACTAAGAAAGAAGATTCTAGAAGAGGCTCATAGTACACCTTACTCCATGCATCCTGGTTCCACCAAGATGTATCAAGATTTGAAACAGAGATTCTGGTGGTCTAGACTCAAGAGAGATGTTGCTAAATATGGCAGTACCTGCCTGACATGCCAGAGAGTCAAAGCGGAGCACCAGAGACCAGGAGGAGTCCTACAACCCCTTCCAATACCGGAGTGGAAGTGGGAGGAAATATCTATGGACTTTATAACGGGTCTTCCAAGAACCACTAATGGATATGATGCAATATGGGTGATAGTGGACAGATTGAACAAGTCTGTCCATTTTCTAGCCATCAAAGTGTCATACTCTATAGAGCAGTTGACACAACTATATGTTAAGGAAGTGATCAGACTTCATGGAGTTCCGAAATCTATCGTTTCTGATAGAGATGGGCGCTTCACCTCTCATTTTTGGAAGTGTGTTCAGAATGCACTAGGCACCAAACTCAAGTTCAGCATAGCCTTCCATCCTCAGACTGATGGACAGACAGAGCGAGTAAATCAGATTTTAGAAGATATGCTCAGGGCTTGTGCATTAGATTTTAAGGGCAGTTGGTGCAAGTATCTGTACTTAGCTGAATTCGCCTACAACAATAACTATCAGACCACTATTAAGATGGCACCGTATGAAGCGTTGTATGGTAGGAAGTGCAGATCACCCATCTGCTGGCAGGAAGCAGGTGAAAAGAAAGAAATGGAAATAGAGTTGGGCATTCAGACTGAGATGATAGATGAGACCACTCAGGCTATCCAGAAGATCAGACAAAGAATCGAGATTGCCCAGAATAGGCAGAAAAGCTATGTTGGCATACGCCGTAGATCACTTGAATTCCGAGTAGGGGATTCAGTTTTTCACAAGGTCGCTCCTATGAAGGGAGTGATGAGATTTGGCAAAAAGGGCAAGTTAAGTCCTCGCTACGTAGGACCCTACCTGATTACAGAGAGGATTGGGAAAGTAGCTTACAAGCTAGTCTTACCACAAGACATGTCAGCAATACACAATGTATTTCATGTCTCCATGCTAAAGAAGTGCATCCACGACCCCAGCCAAGTGATTCAGCCTCAGTCAGTGCAGATCCAGGAGGATCTTAGCTATCAAAGCAGACCTACACAGATAGTGGACAGAGAAGTTAAGAGACTCAGAAACAAAGAAGTACCACTAGTGAAGGTCATTTGGCAAAATCAGAAGCATGAGGAAGCTACTTGGGAGCGTGAGGACAGTATGAGACAAAAATATACAGAATTATTCTAAGTTCGAGGACGAACTTTTATAAGATATGGGGAATTGTAACACCCAAAATTTCCTTATTTTGAGTTCAAAAAGTGCTTATAAATATTTATAAATACTTTAGAAATATTCTAGAGACTTTTAAAAAATTTTAGAGTATTTTTATAGAATTTTCGGAGGTCGTATGGTATTTTTACCAAAACAAATAAAGTTGCGGCAAAAAACAATTAGGCCAAGGTTCGACCCCAAAACCCCTTAGTAAGCAAAGTCTTAAGAATGTCAGGATGACCAGGTGCCCCAGCAGGGGTATGTTGAAAGAAAAGAGAGCAGAATAATTTTATGTAGAGAAACGTTAATAAATACCCTTAGGTATAAATAGAAGAACTTAAGTGAAATAAAGGGATTCTCGACCTAATTTCGCCTCTTCCTTTTTGTGCGCCGAATTCCTCCTGCGTTTGGGTGAAAAACAAAAGAAACCTAGGGCTTCTTGTGGTGGCCAGCTAGGACAAGTTTCGAGGGAGCTTTTGGATATTTTCCAACTCGTCTCGACGAGAGGAACGCGTGGACGTAAGCAAAGCGCGAGGATCTCAAGTTTCACCGAAATCCTAGAGAGGTTTCGTGTTAGTAAGTTCAAGATAATACGGTAAAAGTACTACTCACTTGCAGTAAGAGGTGTTTTCCGTTGATTTCTCGTCGTAGAAATATTGTATGTGCAGATTTCTTTTGTGTTCTATGCTTAATTGTGTGTTACCTAGTTAGTTTCACTTATAGATGAATATGGAAAAATACCCTATCAGTATTTTGAGTTTAAGAAAAGTATAAGAAAGATAAAGAAAAGAAAGAAAAAGGCGAAGGCCTTAAGTAGATCTCAATGTCAAGACTTTAGGGATTTTGGCACACAAGGTCCTTGTTAAAATGCCAAGGCATTCAAAGAAGAAGTAATTAAAATATTTTACTTTGAAAGGCCAGTACCCGACTTCCAAGGTTGTCGTAAATAAATCCAGGTGTCCAATTCCGAGGTCTTGGCCCTGGTAGACCGAGGTATGCTCTTTTAGGATTGGTGGCTCGCTACCCCAACCTATTAGGGAACACGCATGATATGGTACTTACGCCTTAGGGATCCCAAGTGAAGCTATTTATTTTCAAGTATATGCTTTAGCAAAGTTTTCAAGTTTAAAGAATTTCCAAGTTTCAAGATAAGTTAAAAAAAAGCAAGTTTAAGAAATTTAAATGCTTGTTTATGTTTAAGAAAGTTAAATGCTTGCATATGCTTGTTGCCTTGAGTTAAACATGTTTTAGTTCCTCTATTAGTACAAAAGTATTTACGCATATTTATCTGTACTATCAGTGTAAGTAATATTAAAGGTTCTAGCATGAAAAGTATTTTAAAAGCATGTTTGCACATTTCGAGATTTTTGTGAGCTAGATAGTACTTACTAAGCCTTGTTACTTACTAGTTGCATTTTCTCTTACTGCGGATAAAGGAAAAGAAAAACAATAGTGAAGGAAGGCGACAAGGGGATGCGTGATGGTGTGTGTGTGTGATGCCTGGACTATGGAAAGCCTTGGGAATTCGTTGGGAGCGTTTTAAGATTTCTTTTAAAATTGCTAGTAAAATTTTAGAGATTTTACTTTTTAATTATTGTTAAGAGGATGTCATAAATTGTTAGTTTTGCATGGGTCGAGTGTCATCTAGTATTTCTGTTATTAATGATTGAATAAACTAGTTTTGGTGAATGGTTGCTAGATATTGTGATTCCATATTTTCCTGAGATTGATGTTTTTGGCACATGAGGTATACTATTTGATACATTGTATGTAGATTAGTTTTAAAGAGTGCAAGAAATTCATTATGACCTTTTGCATGCAATTATAGTTAGAAATGCTTTAACTTCTTTAGAATTATGAGTTGAGTGTTGAAATGAATCATTTACGTCCTTTATGTGTTGCATGTTTAGTAAGAATGTATTAAGAAGCTAGTGGTACTTATGCTACTTAACTGCATGTTATGATGTCACTCACCGTAAGAACCAAATTAGTGGAAAAGTTCTGCATCTAAGTTTAGAAAATTTTATGTACTACTATCATTAGCATAAGCAACACTGGTTTAGGAGGAGAAAGGGTTCAATTATTTTAAAAATATGTTAAAACATTGATTTGGAATTTTTCAAAAAAAATAAAAAAGAAAAATTTTGCAACTTATGATAAATTATGTGCTTTAAGAAAGTTTTTGAAAATTCAAATTATTTTTTTTTAAAAAAATTCCACTTTGAAAATCTTTCTTAAATCTTTTCAATAAAATTACTTTGAATTTCTTTTCAACTTACATTGAAAATCTTTCTTAAAAAATTTTTCTTCAAAATTATTTTGAAACATATTTTTACTTTATTCTAAAATACATTTTGACAATATTTTTAAAATTAATTTACTGAATTTCTTTGAAACATTGATTTGAAAAAACTCTTCAATAATTTGTCTAAAAATATATAATAATCCTTATAACATGCTTTGTTGAATCTTGTTTAAAAAATATGAAATGTTTTAAAACTAATTTTCTTCTCTTTAAAAATATTTTTCAAATTTATTGCAAAGTTTTAAAATTTGAAAATCAAAAGAGACAAAACTTTTTAAAATTTACAAAATTACTTTGAAAATGGATAACTCAAAAGTGTTTTTGAAAACCTCTTTAACTTATCTTTTAAAAACCTCTTATTAAATTATGCATTCAAACATGATTTTAATACTTTTTTAAAAACTCTTTTGAAAAATATTTTAGAATATTTTGAAAATTTATTATGTGTGAAAATTACTCTTAAAATATTAGAAAAATTAATTTGAAGAATTTTTTATTATCTTTTATCTTAAAAATCTTTATTAGAAAATTTTCTTTGCAATTACTTCGAAATTACTTTTAGAAAAGTTTTTTGAAATCACTTTGAAATTATTACATAGAAAATTTTATTTAACATTGTTTTGCCAAAGTTATTTTGAAAATTTTTCGAACTTAAAGAAGCTTTTGCAAAGCTTTACTTCAAAATATGCTTTTAAAAATAATTCCTTAGAAGTTGTGCTATAAACTTCCCTTGAAAATATTACTTAGACATTTCTCTTTTGAAAGTCTTACTTAGAAAACTTTGAATTTTTGGAAATCATTTTGAAAAATAGCTTTACGATATTTTGAAAAGTTATTACATTTAAAATATTCAAAAATCTTACTTGCAATTTTTTTCAAAAAATTTATTCCTCTCAAATAAACCTGAACTTCTGTCTTGTTACAAAGTTATTTAAAGTAATTAGTATTCAAAATTTCTTACATTGTCTTAATTCTTTGAAACTTGTTTGAAAATCTCAGCTTGCAATATTTTCTTACTTATTTTTTATGCATTTTGTCTTTACTTTTTTATGCATGCCAAAGGGGGAAGATAGTGGGTTAAGTTAAAAAATTGAACTCACTTTAAAACATTTAAAACATTTAAAACATTTTATGCTTTATTGCATTTTTTCTAACTTTAACTCAGGTTGTCATTACATCAAAAAAGGGAGATTGTTGGTGCAAGTTACACTAATAATCTGATTTTGATATATGATAAATAGATTAAAGCTAGATGGGTAATTTATCTAATGTTGGAACCCCAAGATTATTTTGATGTGATCAACAAGTTAAGTTAGGTCCTGTCATGTTTTTAACCTTGTATCTAAGTGTGCAGGAGCTTAGGAGCACAGGGAGTCGAGCAAAAGACGTAGCTAGCGAGAAGGACGACACGGGAGGGAGCCGACGGGCTCAGTGCGCCTGAGGTATGAGGCGCTGCGGAAGAGTACGTAGGCGGACGAGAAGGGGGCGCGCGGTGTTTCCGAGGGACGAGAAGCTGGAGCGGAAGGTTACTCGAGAAGACCGAAATTGGGTTCGGGTGAGCCTTATTTCAGTTGACCGAAATCACCCAAGCGAGTGGAGCCGGAGCGGAAGACCTAGAGTAGAGGGATCGGACCAAAAGTCAACCCTGTTGACTTTAGTGGTTCGGCCGCCCGGACCGTCCTAGCACCCGGAGCCATTCTGGGCGCCCGGAGTTGAGTTTTGACCAGGACCACGTCAAACGTGATCCATTGTGAAGGGGATAAAAGTTTATCCCCTCCTAGGCGCCTAGACCCCTTCCAGGCGCCCCGACCAAGGCTATAAATAAAGTCTTGGTCCAGAAGCTTCAAATCATCTCAAGCATTAGCATTCCAACACTTGTACGCTTTCTTTTAGAGTTGAGCTTCTATTTCTTGTACGTCATTGCTGTAAGAGGCTTCTCCGCCTGAAGGAGATACTAGTGCGACACTTTCCTTGGATTAACAACTTCCCCGGTTGTAACCAAATAAACATCTTGTACCTCTTCTTTTCTGTTTTAATTTATTACTTTTCTATTTTATGCAAGTGTTATTTTGAAAGTTTGAGAAGGGTCTCTTTTTGTATTTGTAGGCTATTCAACCCTCCTTCTAGCCGGCCACCACGATCCAACAAGTGGTATCAGAGCAAGGTTGCTTTAGGAGGACTAACCGCTGATCGAAGCAAAGACGATGGCCAGACCAAGCATCTACCCACCAAAATTCGAAGGGGAATTCGCTACCTGGAAAAAGCGAATGCAGGTATTTTTCAAAACTAACTTTGAGGAGGGAAAAGAAAAATATCAATGAACGAACAAGGAGTAGGCCGACTACGTGGCAAACGACAAAGTAGAGTACCATCTGCTGAGCGTTCTTCTGCCACAAGAAGTCAACCAAATCGGCAACTACGACTCCGCGAAGGAACTTTGGGAGAAGTTCCTTGAGCTGTATGAAGGGACGTCCGAAGCCAAGCTCGCAAGACGAGATCTACTTCGCAACCAGCTCACCAACCTGCGACTTGGAGAAGACGAAACAACTGCGCATCTGCACTCAAGAGAGAGTTAAAGAGCTTATCACCGAACTTTCGAATCTTGGAGAAAAGGTAAGTAACCTAGATTCACTAAGGTACGTACTAAATTCTTTCCAAGAAATACGAAATGGGCATTACTAGTAGATGTTTTTTATATTTCTAAAGATTTAGAAAAAAAATACTTTAGAAGAATTATTCTCGACATTTGAAGTGCATGAATCAAGATGTGCAGGTACGAAGGAGCCCAAGCACAACGTCGCCTTCAAAGCATCGAGAGACGAACCTGAGTCAGAGTCCTCTCTCGACGATGAGGAAATGGTTATGATGGTAAGACGTTTCAAGAAACTTTGTAAATCTAAAAATACTAACCTTCGCAGGGTAGAAAGAAAAGGACGATCCGCTCTACCATTGCAACGAAGAAGGGCACGTCAAGGACAACTGCCCCAAGCTAAGGAATAAGGACAAGGACAAAGGTAAGAAACCTATCCAAAAATGCAAGGTCTTAAAGGCGATGTGGGATGATACATCGTCCAAATTGGAAGTCGAGGCCTTCTCCGGACTTGCACTAATGGCAAGTCATCAAGACAATGACTGCGAGTCAAGCTCTTCCAAAATGAGCATCGAGAGCATCGATGAAGGGGGAGCTACGTCGGAAGATAGCAGTAGTTCAGGGGGAGACACGGACAATGAGATCGACAAGGTAAGTCAGGTACGATCTCTTCCTCCCGATAAACTATTTAAGTTTATTAAACTGTTAACTAAGGATTGCTATAAGTTAGAAAAAGAAATTAAAATTTTAAAAGTAATACTTGCTAAATCTTGCACTTTAGAGGAGTTAGACAAATTAAAATTAGAAAATGATAATTTAAAAATACAAGTAAATAACTTGAAAAATCGTGCATGCACATCTAATACAAATGTTAGAAAATTTAATAATCTAAATTGGTATTTTAGATACCACAAGGGGCAAATTAGGAATATCTCAAAAAGGTATGCCCCTAACAAATTTTTAGTCAATCTAGTAGGCTGGAACCTATATTGGGTTCCAAAGTTTTGTTTAACTTGAACTTGAACTATTAGATTTAAAGCTTTCAGTGAGAAAATTAGATATTAAATTTCTTTATGAGGCTTTGTCTAAGAAAGTGGTTGTTGCTCCAATAACCAAGAAGGCCTAGTGCATCGCCATTGCCTGGAAGTCAAAATATTAGAATAAAATGTTTAATTAACTTTCTGATAAAGCATTAAGATTGAAATTTAATAATGCTTTAAAAAATTTTTCAAACATTTTTTTTGGAAATCTTTCAAAAATATTTTTATACTTAGAAAATCTTCTTGCGTAAAATTGTTACTTAGAAAAATTCTCAAAATTATTTTTGCCTAAGTTAAAATTTCTTCTGAAAATTAGAAATTATTGCTTAAATTTCTTTTTACTCAGAAAATTTTCTTACCTAAAGTTTTTACTTAGAAAATTCTCAAAGATTTAAGTTAGAATTTTTTTTCTCAAAAATATTTCTTTAGCAAATTATCTAACTTAGGATTTTTTTTATAGAATTTTTTAAAGAAACTTAGAAACATTGTTGAAAATTATTGTAAATTTTTAAGTAAAATCATTGAAATTATTTTCCAAATTTTCTAAGTTTTAACCCTTAGATTTTTTCCCAGAACCCCATTTTTTATGTGATCAAAGGGGGAAAAGGAAAAGTATAAGTCTAGAGGAAGGTAGACCAATTTTTTTCTACAATTTCTCTATCTTTTAGTACTTTATTGCAATATTAGTTAGTTCTTTTTATGTCTATTTACCCTAGCTTAACTTGGGTTGCTCACATCAAAAAGAGGGAGATTGTTGGAACCCCAAGGTTGTTTTGATGTGATCAACAAGTTAAGTTAGGTTCTGTCATGTTTTTAACCTTATGTTTAAGTGTGCAGGAGCTTAGAATCACAAGGAGTCGAGCAAAAGACACAGCTAGCGAGAAGGACGGCACGGGAGGGAGCCGACGGGCTCGATGCGTCTGAGGTACGAGGCACTGCGGAAGAGTACGCGGGCGGACGAGAAGGAGGTGCGCGGCATTTCCGAGGGACGAGAAGCCGGAGTGGAAGGTTGCTCGAGAAGGCCGAAATTGGGTTCGGGTGAGCCTTATTTCGGTTGGCCGAAATCACCCAAGCGAGGGGAGCCGGAGCGGAAGACCCGGAGCAGAGGGACCGGACCAAAAGTCAACCCTGTTGACTTTAGTGGTCCGGGCGCCCGGAGCCATTCCGGGCACCCAGAGTTGAGCTTTGACCAGGACCGCGTCAAACGCGATCCGTTGCGAAGGGGATAAAAGTTTATCCCTTCCCAGGTGTCTGGACCCCTTCTAGGTCCAGAAGCTTCAAATCATCTCAAGCATTAGCATTCCAACACTTGTACGTTTTCTTTTAGAGTTGAGCTTCTATTTCTTATACACTACAACAAAATCGCTCATAGACATCAGTGGAACAACAACGGTTTTAGGTTAAAACCGATGTCTTTGAGTATTTTACACCGGTTTTTCTAAATACCGGTGTCTATGAGCGCAGATTTTAGCTCATAGACATCGATTTTTTAGGCGATGTCTATGAGCGCCCTTTTTTTCGTTAATAGACACCGATTTTAACATCGGTTTTTAAAATCCGATGTTAATGAACCCAAATAAAATATTTTAATTTTCCCCACAAGCCAAAATCTGCACACTGTGAATTCCCTCCAAACCTAAATCTTTATCCCGCCCCTTCCTCCGCGCGACCATCTCTCTCGCGATAACCTAAACCGAGACATCTCTCTCAGCCTAAACCTAAACCTCCGACCATCCGACCATCCGACCATCTCTCTCAGCCTAAACCTAAACCTCCGACCATCTCTCTCAACCTCATCTCCCTCTTCCCCCCTTCCTAGATCCTCTCCCGATCAGGATCAAGACACGACGAACTTGCTTCTCCGTCCAACCACACCGCATCTCCTCCAACTCCTCCATTTGGTTGAGAAGAGGAGGCCTTCTTCGCATTCCGATAGTTTTTCCTTCATCCATCTCCGGTCCAACATTCACTGTCATCGTTGGAGTCCTTCTTTACATTCCGAAAATTTTTTTCTTTATCCATTGTCGCTACTGAAGTTCTTCCTCATCTTCAATAGTTTAGCAGGTGGGTTAAGTCAAAATGGGTCGGCGCCACAATTATCAAGGCTATAGATAATACGCTACCTTCGTCCTCGAGCGAAGTGGCAGTGAGCGACGCCTCGCCATCGACGAGACCAACCTCTTCGAAACCCTAGGCGGAATCCAGCCCTTCATCGATCTCTCAACCAATTTCTACAACAGGTGAGCCGATCTACCTACCTCTTCCTCCGCGGCCCTCTCCGTCCGTTGTAGATGCTCGATTGATTATGACCATCTCTGATTTTGTTAACACAGATGGTTGGTAGGGTTTTCGCTGATGAGGAAGAGTGGGGTTCTGATCTATCTTTTCGAATTCGAAGAAGGAGGACGCGATTTGGAACCAGTACGAGTTCTTCGTTCAGAGGATGGGAGGCCCTAATCTGTATTCCCAGAGGAAAGGTGAAGGGAACTTGTTCTTTTGATGTCTGATAGCTTCTTTCTGAAACTTGCACTATTTGTTTCGCCTTTTAAAGTAGCAAAATCATTTAGCATCTGCCAAATTTATCATTTTATATTTGTTTTATATGATCAGAATCTTACACAAATTGATTATTGTGATGATATTCGTATCATTGTAATTTCATATGACCTCTTAAATATTCTATTCTCTTTTGTAATCACCTTGTGTTCAGGATTTGTTCATTGAGCCTTTAGGAGAATGGTGGTTAGGAAGTACAAGAATGGTTGGTGTCCTACTTTGATGCATACTGAGATATTGTTATACCGATCATATCTCTGGTGTTTCGGTTATGTGATTATATCAAAAATAGTCACATAACTGAAACACCTGAGTTCGTGCATTTGAATTTATTATGAATAATTAATTTTAGTTTGTGGATATGCTGCTATATTTAGACCAGTATTATGGAGTTTGATGCAACAAAAGGCATGTTTTATTCATTTGGTAAGGAAATCATAAGAACAATTTAGTATCTGGACTCAGCTGATACAGAAGAAAAAATCTGAAAAATATACAAGAAATTGATACATCCATCTCTCTCTATAGATTCCAGTTCTAAGTTTGCTTCTGTAATGAAGGGAAACCTTTGGCTGAATTGTTGCAACACGGTTTCGTTTGAATCAATCATTATTGCAGGTCATCCAGCTCTGATCGGACGACATGCACCATTCCCTGTTACACACCAAGCTGCTGAGAGGTGGTTGCACCACATGCAACAAGCACTCGATAGCACCATGAGCATCGATCCTAATTCAAAAGTCAAAATGATGAATTTTTTCAGGCACATATCAACCCACACTGTGTCTTCCTTTGTTGATGATATGAATACTATTATTATTTTTATTATTTAGGCTGGCTTTCAGGCACACTGCTTACTTTCTCGTGGGTGGGAATGAGATGACAAGGCAAAGGCAACAAGTTCTCAATGTAAGCATGCAGCAAATGGACCATCAACATCTACTTGAGATTCAACTTGCTCTTTAATTGACACAGTTACTTGATATCATAATTCCCTTTTGTGTTTGGCATGGAGCGCACAGTCTATGTTAACTGCAATGACATAATTCCCTTTTGTGAATTGAAGCCAATCACAGACACTTGCATAGTTGTGTATATGTGGTAAGCTTTCGATCGAATTGGACTTTATTTATGTGTTTTATTAATTTAGATTTTATCATTTTTTGTTCTTTGCTGTAGTGAACAAAGTATTTTTTGTTCTAATCTGTCAACAGATGCTTGTGGAGTCCTGAAGGTTCTATTCTTGGTATGCCGAAGCAAAAAAACAAAGTTGGATTATTTTGATCAAGTTCATCAAACTAAAATTCTTGTTATTCTTCTGTGATACTAATAGGTGTTGCATTTTCAAAGCATCTAGTGCAGATCTATGCTTTTAATTTAAATGAAGAATTACGACAACATTTGGAGGTCAGTTAATAGTTATGGTGTTTGGCAACCATATATATGATGATGATGATAGCATCTTGTTCTGCAGATTGATGCTCATATAGGCAGTGTTAATGACATTGCCTTTTCCTATCCCAAGAAGACTCTCTCGATCATCACTTGCGGCAATGACAAGGCAATTAAAGTGAGTAAAACCATGTGGTTGATCAGTCAGAAGATTGTACAAGAAGAATTGTATGTTCTTAACAGGTTCCGTTGCATGATGAATAGGTGTGGGATGCTTCAACTGGACAGAAACAGTATACTGGACAGAAACAGAATTATATATTTCTAGTGTTTCATTATTTCTATCTGTGAAGTTTTTCTTCTCAACTTCAACTGATGGTAAAATCAAAGCACTTGGTTCCAATGCAGTTTTTCTTCTGGATGCAGTTTACTAGCACTTGGTTCCAATGCAGTGCATAAACTCTGGCAGTGGCCGTGCGATGAACGAAATCCATCGGGCAAGGTCAGAAAGAAACAGTTGTAAGAAATTATCTATTTGCTATAAGCCTAGTGCTGATTGTTTGCTTTGCTTGTTCAGTCAACTGCATCTGTTGCTCCTCAGCTCCGTCAGCCACCAAATGGTATTCTTATGACCAATGAAAGGAGTGATAACAATCCAGAAGAAGCAACTGCTTGTATTGCTTTATCTAAGAATGACTCTTATGCAACGTCTGCATCAGGTGGAAAAGTTTCTCTGTTAAATATGAGGACTTTTAAGGTGCGTACACATATTTTATCAACACACACTCAGAAGAATCTTTTTTGTATTATTTGTGTGCCTTTACCTTCATTAGATTCGTCTGGCAGGAAGATGTTGTTGATGAATATATAGATTCGTGCATATGTAAGTGAAACCCTTCCCATTGTTTGACAAAAGATGACATATTCTCAGAGTGAAGCAACACAATGGCATATTAAAAGGTGGAGCAAAAGCATGCTCTGGTGGAAGGCCTTGGAGTCTTGCATGTATTATTCGAGGATTCAAGGATCGAAGTGAAGGTAAATGTCTTTGCTTGACTTTATCAAGTAGATAGCGTCAAGTTAAAACAGGTGTTAATGCCTCGTGTGTCAAAATCAAAATTGTTGTTATGCATCGAATAAGAGTTGCAAATCTTTTACTACTTTTTACAACTTTGTTCTGCAACTTTTGGATAATCTATTGTAGGATGCCCAAGATTGTTCAGCAAGTTTATGATTCTGATTCTGCTTAGGCTCAGTTTCAGTCTATAGCTAGTTGATTCTAATTTTGACAAAATATGACAAAATTTTTTAATGAACCCATATCAGGTGGTTATTAGTAAATAGGACAGAGAAATATATTATCAACATCAATGAACCCATATTTTTGCTAACTATTTGGTCAGCTATATGGTTCTTAGTTCTTACTCCTCAATTGAACTCTATGCAATATGCATGACTAAACCATTGGAGTCTTAATTTTGTCAAGGTCTTCACTTTGTTTAACTATATTATATATTTTATTGAATGTCATTGAATATGTATATTTTTCTCGTGTTCTGGTTATTTGAATTTACAAACTAATTGCACAGATGACAGGGAAGAGGGATGACTGGGAAAAGGGAGGAGCGAACGAGAAAAGGAGAATGGGGTCGGACTTCTACCACTGAGGACTTCAGAGCCGACCACTGAACTATGCTATGGGACCTAGGGAAAGGATTGAATGTTGGATCTGGACAGGAAGTGAGGCCTACTGCTCCGTGGGGTACCCATTAATGGTTAGGGATAGTATATCTATTAGCTAGCTTTTGATGTAAAAAGAATGTTTGGGTATTTTATGGATATTGTTCTAAGAAGATTATTTATATAATTTGTTAATATTTGTGTATTTTATGGATATTATTGAATGAAGAATATTTGTATAATTTGTGAATATTTGTGTTTTTTTTTTGTTATTGTCGGTTTTTCATGGTTTCGGAAATCAAATTTGTGAAAAAATATACATATTACATCGGTTTTCCACCGCTGTAAAACCGGTGTTATTAACTAATATTACATCGGTTTTCCACCGCTGTAAAACCGGTGTCGTTAAGTGATACTACACTGGTTTTAACCCGATGTCTAAAATGGCAGACTTTTAACATCGGCTTCATAGACATCGGTCGAAAATGAAATAGACACCGGTGGAAAACCGATGTCTATGAGGGTTTTTGTTGTAGTGATATATCATTGCTGTAAGAGGCTTCTCTGCTTGAAGAAGATACTAATGCGACACTTTCCTTGGATTAACAACCTCCCCGGTTGTAACCAAGTAAACATCTTGTGCCTCTTTTTTCTGTTTTAATTTATTACTTTTTTATTTTATGCAAGTGTTATTTTGAAAATTCGAGAAGGGTCTCTTTTTGTATTTGCAGGCTAGCCGGCCGCCACAATCCAACATCTAATACTTCTACCAAGTGTGCAAGAGTTGATTGGTTTGAAGGACCTAACACTAGACTGAAATCCAACTAGGTCCATGAGGCCCGATAGCTAGTGGGAAATTTAGCTAGGTCTGCAGGGCCCGATAGTTGGTACAAAGTCCAGATAGGTCCGTGAGACCCGATATCTAGCGGGAAGTCCGGTTGGGTCCACGGGACCTGACAACTGGCCGAAGTCCAGTTGGGTCCGCGGACCTGACAATTGACGAGAAGACCTGGTGGGTCAGAGGTAAGTCGAGTAACTGCAAGTGATAAGTAAAGGTAAGCAACTGGAGGAGAAATCCAGTGAGGACGCATTCCCCATTGAGGGAACTATAGACGTCGGTCCATCTTAGATCTATTTAATAAATCTAAGCTGAGACCTTGACTAGATTCTGGTCTCGGGGAGACAAGATCTAATTACTACTCATAATCTATTATGTTGTGCTAACTATATTTTGCAGGGTAAAATATATTTTTTGATTGCTTGGAATAAACTTTTCTTGCAGACGGAAAGGCTAAAGAAAAGGGGTCTAGGTGCATGGAAGGAGTCCGGGTGCTCGGATCAGGCTTGCCTGGGCAGGGCTGTGGGCGCCCAGGTGGTTCAGGCGTCTGGACCCAAAACTTCATCCACAAGCTGACGTGGAGCGCGTTGATTGGCCGAGCCACATAGTTCAGGTGCGCGGAGAGTTCTAGGCCCCCGAAATAGACCTATATAAAGGCATTCGACCTGGAGCTTCAACACAACAACTGCAATGACTTTCTCTTCTGCTCGGTGCTCCAAAAAAGCTCCCGCAATGCTACTACACTCTGTTGACAATCAGACTTCATCTTTAATTAGTCTTTTATTGTCGGTAATTTTTATATATAGTTCTTCTACTTGTAATTTGTAACCATTTCAAACTATTAGTGGATTGCCCAACGAAAGCACTCGACGAGTGCGGGCTTTGGAGTAGGAATCATCGAAGGCTCCGAACCAAGTAAGAAACTTGGTCGTGTTAGCATTGCTTCTTATTCTTCCGCTGCGTATCTATTTTAAAATCAAATTTTTGACGATTGCTATTCCCCCCCCCCCCCCCCCTCTCTAGCTTTCTTTCCGATCATATATATATGATGCATGATTAGTAATATGCATGAGTAGTAATTGAGCATAAAACTGTATTGATCTCAACTTAAAAATCTTCCAAATTTTTTAGATAGATTAGCGACTTAAGGTTGTTCCTTTCTGGAACACGACCTCACCGTCGCTTCTCTCCAATTGCTTACCTCAACCTACCTACCAAATATTGGTCCTCCAAACCTATTTAGACTTTTTCAGTTCAGTGTCTGATCGCTTGATCTACTAAGACTTTTCTTGTAATATTAAATTAGTCAACAACAATAATCGTAATGTAAAATACTATGGTAAAACTAAACATAGATTTACCAAGATCGTTGGTCCAGTCGACCGTACGCGATCGACCGGAAACCATCCGATCAACCTTACTTATAGTTTATTCCTCCAAACCTTCTCGTTACCTAAGGTTACCTCCTCCTAGGATTTCCTCCATCTGGCTTCACTCACCAGAACCTAGAGTTACATCCCTCTAGGATTTTCTCTACCTAGCATCACTCACTAAGACTCAGCATTGAATCGACCCACCAGAGATTCGATATCGGGTCCTCCATACCTACCAAATCCTTCTACTTGACTCCTATGATCTGTAGAGATTTTCCTTGTCTAGCCGCAACTAGGATTCCCTTGTCTAACCATGGTTAGGACTAGTCACTCGATAGACTTTTCACCCTTGCCTAGCCATGACTAGGACTTCCCTTGATCAAGCTCTGTAAAATATCGGAAAAATGGTGAATAATGATAAGGGAATTTTTCGAAATTTTTAAAAAATTTTCCGAAATTTTTCGGAGACCGTATGGACAAGTTTACGGGGATAAAACGGGGTCAGGGAAAGCCTATTTAAGCTACCCCATTTAAGTGAGGAAAAGTTGAATTTATTTATTCATTTTTCTATTTTCTTTTTCTTTCTCCCTACACGTCGTTTCCCTTTCCCCCACAAACCTGTGTGTGCCGAGCTTTCATCTCTTTCCCTCACGCGTGCCCTAACCGGCGCCGCAAACCGCCGGTTCCTCCCTCTCCTCTGCCGACGCCGACGACGCCAGGGACTAGAGAGCCGGCGGCTGAGCTTCGCCTTTCCTCTCCCTCTTCCCTCTTCTCTTCCTCTCCCGAGCGTCGGCCGCCGACAAATACCTTGTGCCCAGTGCCTCGTGCCCTAGCTTTCCTCCGGCCTCCCCTATTCTCTAGCGCCGACACCAATCTTCCTCCTTTGCTGCGATTTGGGAGCACAATAGCCGTGCCCTAGCTTCTAATGGTGCCACCTTTCCTCTCTTTTCCTCTGCCGGTGCCCTAGTTTGGGTCATAGCCAGCCGACTCCCTCTCCTCCCTGTGCTCACGACCCGCCGCACGGGACCAGCGCTGGCCATCTCCACACCGTGCCTTAATTCTTGACCCGGTGCTCTAACTGCGATCATGAAGGTAAGGGGTTACTTAGTAGAAAATTTGAGATTTGTTTGGATACCACAGGTTCAACTTCATAATTTTTCCAGCACTGACCTAGGGTTTTCCTTTGCTCGAGTTTTATAAATTTATGGTGTTTCAAACTTTGATTGGTGAAGCTTTGGTTCCGTATGGTTTTGGAAATCGCCGTCAGATTTGTTTGGCTGTAGTGGCCGATTAATTGAACGAAACTGTGAGGGAATTTTTGCAGTCTTGTTGGGAATTCGTACTTGGACCTCTAGATGTTTTTTTTTTCGTCTTCAAGCTGTTCTTTGAATTGGGAGGAATGTTAATCCCTGATATGTTTTATTCTACTTCTAGCTGTGGGATTTGTTGTGATGTCTTTAGAGTTAGCTGTAGATTTGTTAATGGTTATGATGTTTTGTTTTCCTTGATGTTCTCGGGTTCATGAATGGAGTCATGCCTACCCAATACGAATGACTAGTTAATGATGTGCACTTGTGGTGCTATTATTAAATTGGGTTTGAGTTTAACCAGTTGTGGTTTGTGTAATTAGTTAAACTGTACATTATGTGATTTACAGGACTGTAATTCGAGACGAGCATCTCGACGTTGGATTTGGATCGGATTTGGATCCTTATATTGGAGGCGGGTACCTTGACTTATCTTTTTGATATATCTTGTTGATATGTCTAGTAGGTCATAGCTTTTAGTAATAATTATGTTCGTCATTGTTTCGGTATGTCACTTTTGAATACCTGTAACATGCTTGTCTGCTCACCTGATATGCATTTTATGCTAGTACCCACATGATTATATATATATATGTGCTCAGAGAAGTAGTGACATACCATGTTTGTTATGTTCAGAACCTAGGTTTTTGATATCCTATCTGACCTGTGTACATTAGATCTTCATATTTGACCATCGATATTATGATACTCATTTTATGTATATAGATATGGTTATGCTGATCAGTTTATTGCCATGCTTAGTGTCATGCATCATGATTGCATGCTGCGTGATTGTCGGCTCCACTATGATTGAGCACATCACCAGCTACATGTACTGTACACACCACCACTCATGGGTTAGTGGTATATCAGACAGGTGTGTGGCGGTTCTGCTGTTTGGCTCCGTTGGTCTGAGGACTCAACGTGGTAGCCGGCAAACAGTTCTGCTCTGTTTGGCTCCGCTGGCATTTAGTGTAGCAGCGTGGTAGCCGGCAGACGGTGGACTCTGTTTGGCTGCGTTGGTCAGGTGACTCAGCGTGGTAGCCGGCAGAGATATCTCCCCGTCATCCTGTACCGGGAGATGAGAGCATTGAGCTCCCCTATTTATGATTTGGGGTCAGAGGACAGGAGTACTCCGGCAGCATCCCGTCCACTCAGCCACTCATCAGGTATGGTGATGGTAGAGTGCACGGTTGTCACAGCCCTACCCACTCGGTCTCACCATTGTGTGTGAGATGACTGACTGGCGTCAGGGGTGACCAGGACGCATCATTGGCATCATACACATTTATGCATTTACTACTTGTGTTTGCTGCACTTATATGCTGCATTTGGATGGATGCATATGTTTGACATGCATACAGGATTTATGACACTTTCGGTCTGACGACCTGATTATTCTGATAGGTGGCCCTGGTGAGTACAGTTCTCTTCAGCCCTTTTCTATTATGCATTACCTTCTTTTGTTCAGGAGACTGTACTCCATAGTTATTACTATTTGTTATAGTTTACTATACATGTCAACTAGGTATCTGCTGAGTTGTTGAACTCACCCCCGTGGACATTATCTTTTTCAGGTACTAGGTTATTTATGGAGACGCTTTGAGTATCCTGGCTGCCGGTCCCCATGTCACATCAGAAGCCCTGTCTCTGCCTTTGTTTATTGTTATTTTTGGTATATGTATTTGTGTACTTAGCTTTGTGTTCTGATTTTGTGTTCGGAGTGTTGTTTTGGTTGTGTGGTGTAAGCCTAGCTGGCTAGCAGTGTTTTATTTGGTTTTATATGGGCTTGTATTTTATGTTTATCCGCTGTATTGGTTTTGTTTCAGCCGTGTAGGCTGATGATATATATATAACTGCGTGGTTGTGTGTATATTCCAGCCGCTTGTGGCTGATGTATATTATGCCTGTAGAAATGCTTCAGATTGTCACCCGTACAGGGGAGGTGCTGCCGAAATTTCTTTGGACAGGGACTCCTCTGGGGCGTGACAAGCTCCATTAAACATATTTGTCAGACATTAAAACCTTGGAGGTCGATTGCACCAACACTATGTCACCAACGCCTTAATCGACATGTATGTGAAGTGAGGTCACGTCAAAGATTTCCGAAAGGTGTTCGACGAAATGGCTATGAGGAACCTCGTCTCTTGGAATGCATTGATTGTGCGGATCATCCACAACAAGCTGTATTGTGACACAATGGAGGCTTTTCACTCATTGTTGAACTATGATGGGTCCTTGACCCCAATCAAGTGAGCTTGTCTAGCATGCTGAGTGCATGCTCAAATGAGTGCAGCATCAAATTCGAGAGAGCAGTGCATGACCTGGAGTTTAAGCTTGCGGTGGAGTCATCTTTGACCTATGCGAGGAACTCACTCATTGACATGTACTACAAATGTGGGTGCTTGGAGAAGCTGCGAAGGTGTTCGACAAATTCTCCAACAGAGATGTTGTAACTTGGAATGTTATGATAATCGGTTGGATCGAAAGTGATTGCCCCAAAGATGCTTGTGGTTGTTTCTTGCATATAGTGGGAGAGGGAGTTTCCCTAGATGAAACCTCCTTTTCTACGTTACTCCAAGATTTGGCCATGCTAGCTTCATGGGGTCAAGGTGCTACAGTCCATTCCTTGATAGTAAAAACCATGTGCGCCCAAAACCAATGTGTTGGGAGCTCCTTGATCACCATGTATGTAAAATGCGATAGCTTAGAAGATGCATATTGGACCTTCAATGTGGCAAAGGACCAGTTCAATGTTGTCGCTTGGGCATCCATGCTAACTACTTTCCAACAACATGGGCATGGAGACAAAGTGATCAAACTGTTTGATGAAATAGTGGATTTGGAGATCGACCCAAACTACATCACATTCGTTAGTGTTCTTTCAGCTTGCAACCACAATGGGTTTATCGACCAGGGATTCAGGTACTATGCTTGCATGGTAGACTTGCTTGGGCGAGCTGGCCTCTTGGATGAAGCAACACAATTCATTGATGCAATGCCAATACAACTTGATTCGTTTGTGTGGGGTGCTTTGCTTGTAGCTTGTAGGAAGTTTAGGAACTCGGAACTTAGTAGCAAAGTGGCACAAAAGCTCTTTAGGATCGAATCCCATATGAAACAACCCAGACTCCTTACTCAAGCTCAGAACATACAATACCCATCGAGCACAGGCGACTGTTTTACTACATAATATGCCATATAAAGAAAACAAAACTCAGGTTCGAGGAAAATTCGCATAACCAATGGATCTCAAAACTCAACATATGTCCCACGAATGAAGTATATGAATTTTCTACCAAGTTCTAGCCAAAGACTAACCCCAACCCCCAATTATTACAATGACGAATCAGCAGACACAATCTCATAACATGCTATTCCCCCAGATAATGTATTATGATTCTATCTCCCCTCCTCAATAACTCCACCTTTATATCTCCTACCATGTCCTTAGTAGCATATACCCTTAAGCGATTATTAATGCAAGGATCTAAAACCTAACAAGAGCATAACATAAGTGAGATCAAAATTAGGAAGCATGGAACATAAACTTACTCTACAAAAAGTAAAACATATGCATAGCTTAATAAAGGACAAACACAACGCAGGTGTGGTAACCATCATTAGAGCCTATTCATTTGGTCTATCATCATGTAATTAGTTGCGCAACAAGAATATGACTTATGGTACAACTCACACTAGTCGAAACCAATGCGTTGCACTATCATTCATGTTTGGAAGGCCCTCCCCGGAGTTCATCCCGAGGTACCCATCCCATACTGTCACCAAACATGCACATATCCATCTAGTTATCCCTATAGGAAGAACATGACTCATTCCTATCATATCTCGCAAGTATACATGCATAGTTCTTATATTATCATTCATAAAAAAACTAACTAGAACTTCAAACAATGCATATATCTAAGTATCTTGAGAAAATAAGGGAAGAACAACTACTTAAACTACACCAATTCCTATTCTACCAAATTTGTCTCAACGATTCAGGATAGCATGAAGAGGCATGAAGAGGCAAGCACAACATAATAATTGATTCATCACCTCCCAAATCTATCCAGTAAATAAAATCCAAGACTATCACTAAAAGCAAGAAAGAACACATCAAAACCAATTCACCATCCTCCAATCTGTCCAAAAAATCCAAAGTTGTCACAAGAAGCAAGAACCATATTTGAATCGCATTGCAACCTACTAAATCTGTCCAGAAACCATAGCTAACTTGAGGAATCAAGAATAACATTGAATCAATTCCCAATCTATCAAATCTGTCAAGAAATTTGAAATCACCATGGGGAAGCATGAACCACATTGAAAATGCATTAAACTTACGGAATCAATCCCAGAAATCCATGGCTAACTCAAAGGACTAAGTAAGGGCATTTACCTAAAAACCAACACACATTCCACAAAAATTTTTGCCATGGAAATGTGAAGTTAGCATGATTAAACAACCCATCAATAAACTCACAACAGGAAATCCTAAAATTAAATTTGAAATACCAAGTCAACAAGATTTAAGCAAGTACACAATGGATTCATCAGTAGTAAAGTCACAAAATCAAATCCAAAATACCCATCCAACATGATTAAGAATGCACACATTGGAATCATCACATAAAATCATAGCAGAGAATCACAACAGGAAATCAAAGCAAGAAAATCTAGAATCCAACGGAAAACAAGGCATGATCCCAAAAGATTTTTCCTCCCCTAGTTTTCCTCCTTCATCTAACCTAAGGTCCTCAATCCAGCCATCAAATGAAGCATCCAAATCCACACAACCTCACAAAGAATCATTCACTCCACTCAAAGAAACCTCCCCACCTACCCCACGACTTTGCGATTCCAGAAAAAAAAAGAAACAGATGAATGATGTTTTCCTTTTGTTCAGATTAGAGGAGCAAGCCTAGCTTCGAAACCAGTCAAGCCTTCAATCCCACTGGTGTTGTTGGAAGCTCTCGTCCAAGGGGACTTGCGTCTGTCGTTGGGTGCCCTTTCTCCCCAAAATTACGATCCCCTCTCTTCTGCAAATCCCCCATTTTCCTCCCCTTATATTTGGACCCTAGTAACCCATCAACTAGCCCATACTAGGAGCATGTATCTAAATAAGGGTAGGATACTTCTGTGCTTTTAGAGTACCCAATTTCTTTAAAACTTATGCCCTATCTTCATCCTTCAAATAACATTTACATGAAATATATATTGTTTAACCCTGTTTGTCTACTCCTAATTTTCCCTTAGTCCCCAATTGCACACTAGAAACATCGAGCTAACATTTACTCTTTTTTTAAAAAATAAAATAAATTCCTAAGTTAAACATTCAAAGCATAGAAATTCCATATTAATAATTTAAACTCTCATGAAACCTCAATCCATAATTCTAGCAACTATGTATTGCTTTCAAACATGTATGCATCCAATGGAATGTTGGAAGAAGCCAAAGAGATTAGGACACTGATGCAATCTAATAGGGTGAGAAAGGAGACTAGATGCAGATGAATAGACGTATCAAAAAAGACGTTTGTTTTCACAGTGCATGACTACTCGCACCAGGATATAGAGCAGATATATGAGATGTTAGGGAGGTTGAAAGTTTTGGTGAAGTCAAAGGGTATGTGCCTGGCTATGTGATTTTCAGGAGTTACACCGTCTTAAAATTTTATTTAGCACCTCGTTAAATTTTTATCTAGATCCGCCACTAAATGTAGAAGAATGGTTGATGTGCTCTAGGTCGAAGGTTTTTTCTATTATAACCTATTCCAAGCACCCGGACCAGTCTAGAGCATCTTAACTGAGGCCTATCTGATCCCTCTTCATTGCTAAGTTATCCAACTCCAGGCGCCTGTACCACTCCTGGGTGCTTAGACCGCTGATGTGGCTACACTAGGGTGAAGCTCTATCCAAGTTGCGTCTATCCCTTCCCAAGCACCTATATCCCTCTCGGGCACCTAGAAGCTGACGTGTGCTAGCAACCAAAACATGTCAACTCATCTGCACGCATGGCTAGATTCAGGCCATTTCGGGCACTTAGAACCATCTAGTTGCTCAGACCTCCGGGCGCCTTGATCCATTCTAGGCGTTTGAACTTCCTGCTTGGCATCCAATCACTGATCCCAAGACTTCCTCTTGATGTCTGATCCTCCAGGCCCATCGAATTGTTAGATGCCCAGTCCTCTTTACTCGTCTAGACTTCTCGTTTGGTGTACTCAATCTTCTAAGTTTTCCTGCCCAATCCCATTGGCTAGGATTTTCTTGCCCAGTCCCACAAACCAAGACTTCCTTGCCCAATCCCATAGACCAAGACTTCTTTTCCTAGTCGCAACAAGGGTTTTCCCTTTGCCTATTGTCCACTAGGGATTTTACCTTGCATAGTATTTAGTCAACTTGACCTACTAAGATTTTCTGATTGACTTATCTGCATACTTAGTCAACCTCATTAGATCACAATGAAACTTAACTTTAAACCTTTGCCAACATTAAAACTTAGGTTTGACTATATGGTGCTCCTTGCAATAACATTTTTTATTTGGTTTCTTCTTCCTCCTAGGACTCTTTCCTATTGAGATCAAGATTTGGTTGTTGCCCACTCCTATAGAAGATCATTCCGCGCTTGTAGAAAGTCTGGAGACAAGTAAGGTACAATGGCTCTTGTGATAGATTCAAGTTAGCCTTTGTAAACCATTGGAATCAATTTCAATTTTTTTCTTTTATAAATGATTGATAACTAGATCTTTATATGTATAGTATGGTTTCATTTTGATGTATCAATAAAGTGTAACTTAAGTAAAATTAGAGATCAAATCAATTGGTGCATGTTTCAGTTGGATATGATTCTTAGCTGAGTGGCTAGTCAACTAGAAACTTATGCTTAAGTACAAACTTAGCCAGTACTTAATTTGAATTGACTTAATGTAACCGTTGGACATGTTGGATGTTGAGGAGACGAAGGGGCGCCACTTCCCCATCATCTCCCTCATTGCTGTAAATGTCAAGGAGATGAAGGGGTGCCCCTTCCCCTTCATCTTCCTCAATCATCTTATATATAAGTGCGTCCAAGCCATGAAGATCCAGAAGAGGAGGAAAAATGAGAGGGATTGGAGGTTGTCTCAGGCAAAGGAGAAAGTCCTATGGAAAGGAATTTGGCTCGTGAAACTCAAAGGGCTTTCCGGTTTCATCTGTGATCGTGCTTCTGACATCAAGTCGAGATAAATGTCATCTCGAGAGGTCACTGTGAGTTATTTACATGTTTTATCTTGTGTTTCATGCATATTAGAGGTAACAATGGTATCAAAGTCATTAGTTCTAAGTGCATGAAAAATCCTTGGAATTTCCTCTTATCCACGATTTTGCAAACAAAATCATAATTGACTGCCGCTGAACGAAATCATGATCTACAATTAACGTTGGCAGGCTACCAGCTTCCGTGGCCGACGAACATAGATGACCGTGTTTGAAAGGCCAGCGATCGGTTGACCACTATATTTGTTACGGGAAAAGGAGCACAGGCCAAAAAAAGAGGGAAACGGGAAAGATGAATAGTACTTTTTAACGACACAATAAATTTTTCCATGTTTTAATCGATTACTCAATCGATTCATTTATTTGAATTGATTGAAAAGAAATTTAAATCAATTAATTTTATGGTACAGTGATTCATGTGCTTAATCGATTCATCAATCGATTGAATGTTGTCAAAGTTTTTTTGTCATATTTTAATTGATTCATTTAATTGAATCGATTGAATAAAATCTTAGTCAATTCAAGGGATGAACAATGTTTTTGACAAAGTACAGTAATTGTGAGAAATTATTTGATTTTTATAAATAAAAAAGAAAATATTTTTTATGTCATTAATCAAGTTTTTTTTATTAGTTAAAAAAAGGTAAATGATGTTTTGATTAGCTTTTAGAAATATTTAATTAATGAAATACACGTGACAAAAGGCGATTCGCTCGCCCCAGCGCCCCCGCCAACCCGTCCCTAGGTCAACACGGAGGAGGTAAATCACGGGTGGCTACTAGCCATTAGTGCAAATGGCCAAGACATGGGGGAGGTTATGCTCGGTCACGCCGAATTTCGACCCCAAGACCTCATGTGGCAACACCCCATGCCTTAACCATCGCACTGCCCCGAGGGGACTTAATTAAATACATGTTTGATTAATTTATGGTTTAATTAATTAAAAATTGAACAAACTCTTGGTCCAATCAAACTCAAGTCTGGTTCAAACTATTGGTTGATTTAACTATACTAGTTTGATTCAATAATACTTAGATTTGGTTTAAACCATCGGTTGGTTTAACTAGATCAGTTTATTATTGAATTAATTGGACTAATTTGATTGCATGAGATGGGTTAATCAAATCAGACCAAATTCATTCTAATAGGTCGAATTTGATCAAATTGCCTAATGGGTCAGATTTGATAAAAAAAAAATAAAGATTAGATTTATTCTAATAGGTCAGACTTAATCCAATGGGCATTTGATTAATCAAACGAACCTGAGTTTAATCAATAAGTCTGAGATTAATTTAAATGAGCTTAGATTAAAACAATAACAAACCATAGGTTATAAATCTCTATCCAATTAGATTAGTTCTAATAAGGACAATGGACTAAGCTTAGGATCTGAATTTCTAATCGATCGGTCCAATGGGTCAGTCAATTAAACTCATGAAAATCAAGAAGATTTATTTTTTTTATTTATAATGATGGTTCTATGATTGTATAAATTGAATTAAAATGATTTTGTATTGGTTAATTGATTTTGTACTGACTTATTTAATTTTAATTTTTTAGATGGCATGGACGATTACCACATTGACTCATCGTGAAGTGCAGTGAAACCAGCTCAGGGGGGAGATTCAGGAGATAGAGTATAACTCTACTTATAGAGTCGACGGACATCTTAGACTGTTTGATAGACTATTTTGGAAACTTGAGTAAGAAGAGTTTCCAGTCCTAGACAGTTATAGGGTCTGGGCATTGATGCATTCATTGCCAGAGTATCCTAGGATGATAGCAGATTATGTATGGGGATGTCATGAAGGACGCATCACATATTCAAAACTATGTGAGGAACTGCTTCACCATATGGGTGAAGTGGAACCTGAAGAATCTGAAGAGGACCTGGAAATGTTCGAAGAGGATCTAGAAATGGATCCGATGGAGAATCTTAAAGTTGTCTCATTTGAGATTATCCTAAATGAGTCCAGGTTGATAGGGATAATATTGACCGATGCACTAGTATTTGTCCTAGTGGGAGCGGTGTTGGCCTATTTAGTTTATTAGTGTTCTGTTTACTATCATTATATATGAACAGTATTAGCCCATTTAGTTTTTAAATCATGTAATAATTTCTGTCGTTAAATATGAACAGAGTTATGTTATGAAAAGTAATGTTATATGTTAACAAACTTAAAAATGATTAGTTCATTTCATGATTCGTTCATATTCAATTCAATGATTAGTTCATTTCATGATTAGTTCATGTTTATTTTCTGATCCGTTCATATTCAATTATTAGTTCATGTGGAAATGATTAGTTCATTTTACATATGATTAATTCATATGAAAATGATTAGTTTATTAGATGGGATGTGTGTGATATAATTGATCAATGTTGATTAGATTGGCACATACAAATGATGAATGAAAATATAGTTATCACTTAATTTTATAAACCAATTCTAATTTACACTGAGTCAATAATTAATTATATGTATATGAAATACATTGAAATAATAAATAATGTGTTTATTTATATAAATTATGACAACTAAAAACATCAAAGCTGAACTCAATAAAGGAGGAAAATTATATGGGGATAACTACAAAATATGGCACCTCAAGATACAATGAATTCTTAAGGAACAAGAAGTTCTAGAGGTTGTAAATCAATTCATGGATAAACTAGTTGATGGTTCTACAGCACAGCACAGACGTGACCTTGATGCCTATAAGGCATGAAAAAGAAAGGACTTCACTGTTAAGGGAATATTGATTAGTTTAATAGTGAATGACCTAGTATTTGACTATGAGCCATTACTATCGGTTCATGCTGTCTGAGTAGCCCTTAGAGAGAAGTACAGTGGAGTAAGTCTACGTAAGTAAGCTCCATCAGCTAACAATTAAGTATGATTGCTGTAAAAAATGCTCAATTGTTACCGTGGCCCAACTTCTCAGGGAGATGGGTAACATAATTCGAGACACAAAAGCTATTGGTCATGAGTTGACCAATGAACAAAAGGTTCAGGTAGTTATCCATTTGTTTCTTGATTCTTGGAAAACGATGAAATAGAATCTGACTCATAGTGAAAGTATCAAGACTTTCACTGATGTCTCATACCATGTTGAACTTAAGATGGAAAGGATTGAATCTATAAGGATTTATGGTCAAACTTTTATAGTTGAAGGTTCTGGTTCCAAGAATTAGAAAAAATGGTTTAAGAAAGGAAATGAAAAAAAAAAAGGAAAGGAGGTTAGTGTTGTTGCTGCGAAAAACCAAATCAATAAGAAAGGAAAAAAATGTGGACAAAGACCTAAGAGCAAGTTGACTTGCTACAACTGTGGCAAACAGGACCATTTTACTCAGGATTGTACTGAGCTTAAAAAGGTAGATTCATCTCTATCTTCTTTCCATGAGTATCATGTTGCAAGTACAATGTTGTTAGCTGATTCTTATCCTTTATGGATTGTAGATTCAGGAGCAACGAACCATGTAACTCGTGATCGAGCTATATATGTGGAGTATCGTTGGGTACCAGCTGGCAAGAAATGGATATATGTGAGAAACAATGCAAGAATTGAAGTCAAAGGAATTGACACTTGCAAGCTCAACCTACGTGGTGGACGAACCTTGTTTCTACATGATGTCCTATATGCTCTTGAGATTCGACGGAATCTGTTTTTCGTCACTTATCTTCTTGATTTAGGTTATTGTGTAAATTTTTATAGCCATTATATGGAACTTCGAATTAATTTTGTGTTAATTGGGCATGATTATATAATAAATAATTTTATGGTTCTTAATGTAGAACTAAATAATAATGATGGTTGTTTTTCAAATATTACTCTTACTAGTAATACTGATGTTAATAATAAAATTTAGCATGCTAGACTAGGACATATAGGACAAGAACGAATGAATAGATTAGCTAAGGAGGGTCTTTTAGGCACTCATACTAAGATTAACTTGTCTATATGTGAGATTATCTTGCTGAAAAACCAACTAGGAAACCATATAGAAAGGCTATTAGGGCTGAATCACCATTACAATTAATTCATTTAGATATTTGTGGTCCAATGAATCTAGAGGCAAGAAATGGGAGTTTTTATTTTATTACATTTATTGATGACTTCACACGTTTTGGTCATGTGTATTTGATTTCTCACAAATCTGAAGTATTAGATTACTTCATTCGTTACTTGAACGAAGTTGAGAATCAATTAGAACGTAAGGTTAAAACCTTACGCACTAATCGTAGAGGTAAATATTTGTATGATTAGTTAAAGACAATGTATAATGAGAAAGAAAGAGATTATTAGACAGCTAACTATCCTTGGAACTCCACAGCAAAATGGAGTTGCTAAAAAAAGAAATATATAGGACTCTTCTTGAAATGGATAGGTCTATGATGGCACAGACTAATTTGTCAATCTCCTATTGTGGAGATGCATTATTAGCTACGACATATATACTTAACAAAGTACCTTCAAAGTCAGTTTCATCTACCTCATATAAATGTTGGATAGGTAGAAAGTCGAATTTGAGTAATTTGAGACCTGGGGGTCAGCTGCTACGTTCATGATAAGACTCAAGAATATGGAAAATTAGGATTCAGAGGTAAGAAGTATATCTTTATAAGGTATTCTGAGACTTCTAAGGGTTATATCTTCATTGGTGAGTGACAAGAGGGAACCATCTTTGAATAGAGTCAAGAGATGCCACTTTTCTTGAAACTGAATTCCCAACACGAGGTGAAGTTGATAAGACTATTCCTCTATATGAGATAAAGGAGGAGGATAATGTTCCTTTATCAACAAATTAGGAGATTCTTGAATCTAGTCAAACTAATTGGAGTAATTTACCACTGAATGAGTTAGTTTCTCAACAGTCTAACTTATAAAGAAGTAGTTGTCAGATTATTCCTCGGAGAAGGTTTAACATTGAAAATGAGGCATTGATGATTCTCCCATTTGATGATGAGGAACCTCAAACAGTTGAGGAAGCTTTGAGAAGCTCAGTAAGAGAAAAATGAAAATTTTCAATGGATGAGGAGATGGAGTAAAAAAAAAATTAAGTTTGAGATTTAGTCGATCTTCCCCTGTGACAAAGGGGTATTGGGAATAAGTGGATTCTCAAATTAAAGAGGAAAGATTAATCGATACAAGGTTTGTTTATTTGTAAAAGGATATACCTAAATGGAGGGTATTGATTTTGAAGAGGCATTCTCCCTAGTTGTGAAGTTTGTGTCAATATGTGTCATCCTAGTTATAGTAGCACAATTTGAAATGGAATTACATCAAATGAATTTAAAAATAACTTTCTTTAATGGTAATCTTGATGAAAAAATTTATATGGCACAGCTAGAAGGTTGCATTGTTGAAAGCTAAGAAAATAGAGTATATAGACTTAAGAAGTCTATATATCAGCTAAAGTAAGCGTTAAGACAATAAAACATAAGATTTGACAAAGTCATTTTGTCTTATGGTTTCGAAATGATCAATGAAGATCATTATATTTACCTAAGAAAGGAAAAAAGGAAAGTTTGTCATTTTATCATTATATGTTGATGATATGCTAATAGCTGGAAGTGACATAAAGTGTGTGATAGAAGTCAAATCATGGCTTTCATCACAATTTGACATAATAGATATGGGAGAAGCAGAGTACATCTTAGGAGTGAAGATCATTAGAGATCGATCAAAAAGACTTTCAGATTTGTCTCAAGAAACTTATATCACTAAGATGCTACAATACTTTAATATGTCATATTGTAGCATTGAATAGACACTTATAGCGAGAGGTATTGTTTTGAGTACAAGTATATATCCCAAGACTATTGAGGAAATAGCCAAAATGTAGAAAAATCATATGTTAGTGCTATTGATAGTTTAATGTACACTGTGTTGTGTACTCGTCCTGATTAAGTTATGTTATTGGCTTAGTTAGTCATTTCCAGTTAAACCCAGGATCGAGACAATGGAAAGTGGTGAAGAGGATATTCAGATATCTTAAAGAGATAGCAGATTATTGCCTATATTACCAAGGATCAGATATGAGTCTGAGTGGCTACACAGATGTAGATTGGGCAAGTGACCTTGATGACAAACAATCCACATATGGCTATACCTTTTTGCTAAATGGTGGTGTCTTCTCATGAAACAACAAGAAGTAGACTTGTGTAGCCCTGTCGACAATGGAAGCTGAGTATGTGGCTTGTGCAATGACTGTACAAGAGGTTGTCTGGCTAAGAAGGTTCCTGAAGCATCTGAATATTGCTGAGGACAGTGAGAGTCCTGTTACAATGTACTGTGATAGTCAAGCTGCTATAACTTTTTCCAAGGATCCCAAATATCACAGCAAAGGTAAGCATATAGAAATTAAGTATAACTTTGTAAGGGATATTGTTAACAAAAAAAAGATAATTCTTGAGAACATCCCTACACGTACTATGCTTGCTAATCGATTTACTAAGTCATTGACTAAAGAGTCATTTCAAGGACATGTGAAGTCTTTGAGACTTTAAAGAATGTAACTTATTGTAAAAATATTTAGATAAATGAAAATATCATAATCTATTCAGTGTATATGTTTTTGTTACATTCGAATAAAAGTCTCGATAAGCATGTTGGTAGATTGAGATTGGTCCACTCACATGGATATTCATCTCTGTTTATTAAGTATAAATAGAGGTAAGACCGTTGCTTATGGGACAACTTATGTAGCTGTGAATAGAGACATGCCCATAAGTTAAGACCGTCTTAATAATTGTGTCAAGATGAGATCATTTATATGATGATCAGAGTAAATGAACCCACTATTTACTGAATCTGCTTAAGGCCAGATTAGAATTCGTATGTTGAATTCAAGATTAGATATTAGGTATGTCTAGATCGAAATCTGTACGATGTTAAATTTTAGGAAAAACATGCGCACTTTTTAGTAAAGAGAATAACATCGTAGCATGTGATTCACACCACATATGCTATGGCGACAAGAAAGGTAGTAGGAGAATGGATCCTTGCTTCTCTACTATGTGAGACCCTTGAGATTGTAAGTTAATCTCAATCTTATCCTAAGTGACTATTTAGCTATCTACTTGAAATTCTGATCAGTGTCTGTTACTTTAGCATATTTCCTATTGGCTATGGGTGATTCGGTATATGGAGCATAACTAGGAAAGAGACTAATTAGAATTGTGAATAATTAATATTAAAATTGATTTACATTTGTGACATTTATTCACTAGTACCAGTTACATTTTTAGTTCAGTAAATAAAATATAATTGTGAATAATTATATTTGATTGAAGATGTTGAACATGCTCTTGACATAATATTCATTATGAGGGATTTGAGATATTCATATTGATGTAAATAGTTTAATCCGGGGTAAAGGCAAGTTTTGATGTCTCTGATTCGTTCTATAGAGTAACTATGTTAGGTGTAACAATCTTCTTAGCAATGAATGCTTAGTGTGCTTGTTGTCACACGAACAATTTTTCCTAATGTATAGAATAGATCTTATTTGATCTTTGTGACAAATTAATTGATACTCTGGTCTTTGTGACTTGATCATCATAAAATCTATGTGACTTATTTGGTCTTTGTGACTAACTAATGTTTTGTTCTGGTCTTTGTGATATGATCATCTCGTAATCTTTGTGACTTACATGGTCTTTGTGATCATATACCTTTATGGATTGACTTGGAAGAGTAGGAAATGTTGGACGTTGAATAGAAAAAGGGGTGCGCCGCTTCCCCTTCATCTCTCTCATTGCTGCAAACGTCAAGGAGACGAAGGGTCGTCCCTTCCCCTTCATCTTCCTTAATCATCTTATATATAAGTGCGTCCAAATCATGAAGATCCAAAAGAGGAGGAAAAACGAGAACAATTGGAGGTGATCTCAAGCGAAAGAGAACGTCCTGTGGAAAGAGATTTGACTCGTAAAATTTGAAGGGCTTTTCGATTTCATATATATATATATATATATATATATACAGAGGGCTTCTCCTGCGGCGTTTTTGTGCGGTTTCTGTGCGGCACGCCAAAATGTTGAATCCGAGCTGGCAAACAATTACACTAACTAGTTCAAAAAAACAAAACCCTAAATTGTTGCTGCGCCGACTCATTCTCCGAACCCCCCTCCCTCTTCGAACCCCCTCCTCTCCTCCTCGCGACGCAATCCCTCGCGGAGCCGTCGCCTCCCTCTCCGAACCCCTTCCTCTCCTCGTCGCGACGCAATCCCTCGCGGAGCCGTCGCCTCCCTCTCCGAATCCCCTCCTCTCCTCGTCGCGACGCAGAGCCACAATATCTACACAAGGTTTATTGTCGGAGCCGTCGCCTCCCTCTCCGATCCTCTCCGCAAAACCCTAGACAAAGCAGAGCTGCCTCCCTCAGCGAGACCCCTCTCTCGCCGAAGCTCAAGCGCGGTGCTTTCTGTGCGGATGATCTCCCTCTACACTAGGGCATTTCTCTGCGCCGAACCAGGGTAAAATCCTTCTCTCTCGTAGAATCTTGCTATCTAAAATTTCGATGGCTATTACACAACTAATTGCATACTTGTTTGTAGAATCTTGCTGTGTATAAATTAATTAGAAGCGAATTGACAGTAAAACTATATTAGTTATGAGGGATGGTTCAAGATTGACCTGATGCAAATTTAGTTTTTTAAAATCTTCGTGAAACACAGCTTCGTCTTTTGATCAGCTAGTTGTTTGATTGTGTACTTATTTGTGTAAATAATCTTTTACAAGAGAACAATATTAATCATGCTACAATAATTTGTACTTATTTGATAACTAATTTGTCAATTGTTAATGGTGTTTGTGTAGATATTATGGAGTTCAAGACACCACCTATGTGCGAGTGTGGGAATGGGGCCATGATCTTATGCAAAGCTGGTGATTTTTCAACCCGTCCCGGGAAGTATTACTATCTATGCCCAGCACGACTTAAACATCGAAAGCGTTTCTTTTGGTATGATGAATACCATGAAAAAAATGTACCTGATAATGTGCATCAGTCAGCTGAAATTGGTAACGAGTCAACTACCTCCCAAACTCATACATCCTACAATCACAACAAGATGCATCATTACACACACACGTCGCAGGCAACCTGTAGCTCACAAACTTGTCCTCACCATACACATGCGCTAGAACAATACGTAGCAGCAGAAGGGGTGATGGAATCTAACACAGGCGGGTTACAAAGCAAGATCATCAAGTGTAGACCGTTGTCCGGGGATCAATTAGTTTGTTGTTGTTTTGGTTTTATATGTGCACTACTTTTTGTTTTGATTTTTCTTTTGATTCTTCTTCTAGTGTCAATGTAATATATTGTATGTGTTGTGTGTAATATAATGGTTTGCAAGTAAGTTAATAATTACGTTTTTATTTTTAGATAATATGGTGTATACAAATTGGAAAACTAGTTATGTGTACTCTTCTGTTATACTTGTTATGTGTACATATGTTATGTAAAACTTGGTACGGTAAGCTTTCAATACTTTGACATATTAATATAGTCATGAGGAGCATAAAAGCCATCAATCCATTCAAAATGCATAAAGCCACATTTAAATTTGATTAACGATTGGTCTTTTGAAGAATATGGTATTTGTTAGTGGTGTGGGCATAAGCAATAGAACCTATGTGATCATGGATGCATACAGTTGACAAAAATTCCAGAGCCATCGAAAACCCACAGTTGACAAAAAAACCCCAGAGCCATAAGGCATTGGATCGGTCTGGTGACCGATCCAGTGATACTCTGATTGTCTGGATCGGTCTGGTGACCGATCAGTAACCAAACAGAATGTTTCTGTGGGTTAACTGATCGGCCTGTAGACCGATCAAGAAGCGATGGACTTCAGAGAGCGATAGGAGGGGATCGGTGTTAGTTAGAGCCCTAGAGCCAATCATTTGATGATTGTATAGGACTCATTGTATCATATTCTTGTATATTAATAAAGGCATTTGTTTGGTTATTATACTTATTTATATTAGTGCCAAATAGACTAAGTATAATAGCGTCCTTGAGTAGAAGGTTCTTACCTATATCAATCGATTGGTTGAATCGATAGTGAGATGATATAGGGAACACTACTCTAAATCATTCCTAGTCGAGTATTAACATTCAGGGACAATGTTAATACAATAAGACTAGCATGTAGGTCAGCTCGATGACTTAATCTCACAAGTCATGGATATAGAGATATCAAGCTGACATATGGGTATGCATTAGAGAATGTATACTGAATGAACCGCCATGAGAAAGTATCATGGATCGTTATATGAGTGTCATATACTTTCTCATGTGGCTATTAGTATGACTATTAGTCCTTAGACCTGAAGTCACCATGGATCCCTACATAAGGAGTTATGTACTTTGGTTTCGTCAAACGTCACCCGTAACTGGGTGGACTATAAAGGCGATTACTGGGTATATAACGAATTATGTAGAGGGATGTGAGTGATATAGATGGGATCTATCCCTCCCATATGACGGGAGCGACATCGGTATTCTTGATAGAGTGAGACCACTAAGTGCATGGCCATGCCCAAATGAGTCAACATTAGATGTTGAGCTCATTTGATCGAGTGAGTCTACTTGGAGTTCAAGATTTAGATTGATTAGAGGATGACACGGTCTATGCCTCATATTGATCAATCTAGATGTCTAGGATAGAAGGACAATATCTCATATATTGTGAGGAGTCACAATTAGTAGTCACAAGGTGATGTCGGATCTCGACATTCTTGTAACTTGGGTGGTAATGATGTGTTGCTAGATACCGCTCATTACTTATGCTCCTAAATGGGTTTAGGGCATTGCCAACGTTACAAGAACCTATAGGGTCACACACTTAGGACAATTAGATGGAGATTAGGTTCATATGATGAACCAAGAGGATTAGATTCATTTGATGAATCAAATTGAATTAAGAGTAATCCTAATTGGGCTAACTTGAGTTCGACTCAAGTTGATTCATGTGTTCAATGAGTCTAATTTAGATTTTGACTCATTGAATCAATTTAATTTAATGAATTAGATTCATTATATTAAGTTGGCTCGAATCAAATGGTTAGATTATATCAACCATGGTAGAGATTGAGTCAAGTTTGACTTGACTTGAGAAGGAAGACCAAAGGTCAATTTTGACTTGACCTTTTGCCACCTCATTGGTGAGTTGGCATTAGGTGGACCAATAATGATGTTCCACATCATCATGGGTGCCACCTCATGGAAGTTACAAAGCCATTCTCTTTAATGGCTTCATATTAATTGCAATTAATGCAATTAATTTGGGAGTTTTTTTAGAGTGGCCGGCCACTTTGTGTTGGTGGGGGAATTCATTTTTCCATTCAAGTGGTGTAACTCCTTCTTCTTCCTTGTGTTCTCTCCTTGTTCTCCCTCCTCTTCCTTGCCGTGACCTATCAAGGTGCTAGCACACCTTTGTTTAGGTTTTCTCCATCAAGAATTGTTCGTGTGGATACTTCTAGAGGACCGACGCTTGACGGTCTAAAGATCCGGCAACTTCTTGGACGAGGGGGAACACGAAGGGCTTCGCTACAAGGGTAATGATCTTAACTTTAGTGTAGATCTAAAGTTTTTACAAACTCGTACAAGAAAAAGGTTTTTCGAAAACTATAGTCTGATCGGTCCACAGACCGATCAGACTTCGAAGTCAGGGGATCGGTCTGTGGACCGATCCACCTATAGTTTGATCGGTCCACAGACCGATCAGACTTCGAAGTCTCTGTGAGAGTTGAAAGTTGGTTGATCGGTCTGGGGACCGATCAGCCTAGGGCCTGATCGGTCCACAGACCGATCAGGAGTCTCCCAGACCGATCAAGTGACCTGACAGTTACAAGTGACCCCCTAGCCGCTATCCGAAGGTCCTAACAGTTACAAGTGACCAAGAGTTTTCAACACACCCACAGTTGACAAAAACCTCATCATAAAACACAATTTCCATAAGTGCATTGCCAAACAATTCAAAAAAACTCGTATCAGTAAAATAACAAAAACTGGACTTCATAGCACCTGCACACTTGCACTTATAATAGCTTAACCACAGAAAAACAAATCCTAGAGCTATCGACAGGGGCAGAACCAGAAAATCCCAAATTGTCTCTTTCATTCATTTTTGTTTTCATTTGATCTACAGAAAAACTGAACCATATTTTCTCACAATGCCACCAAAAATTCTGCTCGAATTTTAATATCATCAGCTGCAAACTCAGTACCAACACTGATGAAGCAAAATCAGAACTCTACAAATGAAGCAAAATGAAAACAAAAATTCTTGTAAACAGCTATAAACAATTTGCAGCAAGGGTATTTTAATCTCATCTGCTGCAAACTCAAACTAAAATTCTTGTAAACAAAGATGAAGCAAAATCAACATTTACCAACACTTGAACAATAGTTGGATTTCAACTTTTCCATTTTGCACAGCATAATACAGAACTCTACAAATGTCCAGAATATCTATTTCCAAAGGGATGTTTTCCTCGTCTACAAGAGATCGAACTGCATAGATTGAGGAACTTGGAGCATTGGGAAGTGGTACAAACTGTTTTCAACCATTACAACCAAATGAGCTGTCTGTTTTCCATTACAACAAAATGAGATGTCAGTTTCCCATACGTACACACACATATAGCAGGTACAAACTGTTTTCAACCATTACAACCAAATGAGTTGTCCATTTTCCATTACAACAAAATGAGATGTCAGTTTCCCATTACAACAAAATGAGATGTCAGTTTCCCATTACAACAAAATGAGCTGTCCGTTTCCCATGCCTAGAAAAACCAAACAAGACTAAGCAATTATTAGACATGAATATAGCAATATGCATATTCCGTTAGGTAAAACATTATCAATACAAAACATGATAATAGAATATCCTGAAGACTATGGAAATAGATGAATACCAACCAAAGATAATTTTAACATCCTATCTCATGTTGTTTGAACCTGCAAAATAAAGACAATTTATTAATTTCATGTTCTCAATAAAAAATATACAACTATAATTTAACAAAATAAAACTTTAATGATACCCGCTATAGATCCCAAATCAGGTTCATATGTATCTTCAAGACTGATATAATTATCTTCAATTGATCTGATAATTGACACATTGTCATATACAAGATATAATAAAATTAATTTGTGTTGGCAAGAAAAAATATAATAAAAATGCAAAAATAGAATTGACATATACCCTTGCTGCAAATTGGGGCAGTTAAGTTTGTCATGTGACATTCCTCGATGTCCGCATCCACGACATAGCCTGGAATTTGAGGTTGATTTTTCCTTTGTAGATTTTAATCTCTTTCCACATCCCTTAGTTCTTACTACAGAAGGATCAATAATACCAAGACCCTCATCAATGGATTTCTTTTTTTTACTATTATCATTGCACGTTGTACTGATGGACATCTCTTTCATTTTGTTGTAGATACAATCAAATTGTTCATCTAAGAAGCTTGTCTTCTCATTACTCATAGATGCATCATCAACTAATACTGATGCTTTATAGGATAGCCTTGAGTGCCTCGACATCAAATATTTTTCTGAATCTGGATCATCAATGACATTTTGCTCCCCTAAAGCATATATTGCTCCAACTTTTGCATCTCGTGTCCATCGTTTTAGTATATACGTATCAGGCAAATGAAACACTTGGTTGATACGAAAAAAAGCTAACATATGTCTGCGTGGAATGCCCTCAAACTCAAATTTCATGCAACTACATGATATGTAATCCCTTTGTTTGTCATGCGTGAGTACTCTTGATTTTGAGGAAGAAGAACTTTGAAATTTCATCACGTGGTAAACTGCTGAGACAACTCCTATAAATGTCTGTTGCACATAATAACTATGACTCTCGGTCATTTCACTTTGAAACTCCAGCCATTTCTTTTTTGTGTACAACTTAACCATTTGAGTTTCCATTGGCCAACTTGTATTAACCTTGGGATGTTCATTCATATCAATATGATCCGCAACTAACTTATTGTGTTTTTGGTGTCTCAGTGCTCTATTAAAACGTGTGATAAAATCCATTAATGAGTTCTTATTCGAGATATATTTCTTGAAAAATGCATGTGAACCTTCAGATCTTTGGCTACTTGACATTCCTGCAGAAAATACATGACTAAAATATGCTGGGACCCATCTGTGTCGCAATTCATACATCAAGGACAACCAATCATTTTTTTCTAAGTTAGCATCCTTGATAGTCTCTTCCCATGTCTTCTCAAAAGCATCAGGTGTTGTAGAATTTACAATGACGTCCTTTATACTGTGATAGTGATTTCGAAAAGTCAAAGGGTCTAATTTATCTGGGAATTTGTTCAATATATGCCACAAACAATATCGATGCACTGTTTGAGGGAAAACCTGTGCAATAGCTTTTGTCATAGCAGGATCCTGATCAGTGATGATAATATTTGGTGCACCTTTAGGCATGGCTTCTAAGAACTTTGTAAGCAACCAAACAAAAGACTCAGTTTTCTCATCACTAAGAAACCCGCAACCAAAAAGAATTGTTTGATGATGATGATTAACTCCAACAAATGGTGCCAAAATCAAACCATATTTATTGGTGTTATATGTCGTATCAAATACAATTGCATCACCAAATACACTGTATGCCCTTCTTGACACATGATCAGCCCAAAAGCACCTACTAAATCTGTTATCTGAATCAGTCTCGTAGTCAAAGAAAAAAGCTGAATTCTTCTCTTGCTCAGATGTAAAAAACTCAATCAGTGTTTCAGCATCAATACCCTTTTGTTCATTCCTTAAATTTCTCTCAAAGTTTCTAATATCAGATTCTGTGCAACCTACCCGTTCTGGGCCTCCATACTCTATCTCTAATAAACGCATTTGTTGACAAGTTGGTACATTGGCCTCTGAAAATTGTTTTGTCAATGCTTTTTTGGCTGCAGAAACACTACGATGTGAGCGTAGCAAATGCACCTTTGATGGAGTCGAAAGCGGATGATTATGGGCTTCTATAAAGTTACAGGCAACCCAATCCGGTCCAATTTGTTTCTTGACAAATGCAATATTTGACTTGCAACCTGTTCTAACTGTGCCACGTGTTCTTTCCCTTCCTAGTTGATCATGATTTGAATTTTTATTGTTCCGCTGTCGATCTGTATGTCCTTCTTTAAAACATACAATTTGTTTCCACGTCACTTCATTTGTCATCTTGTTTTTCCTGCTCGTGCTATTCCTTGAACTAAATCCAGCTTCTCGTGCATATTGGTTATAGAACGAATATGCATCCTCTAGAGAAGGGAATTCCATTCCAATTTTTGGCTTTCGATCATCTGCAACTTGGGGAATGAATTCCTGATCATCAACTCTATTTTCTTCCATTTCTGAGCGCCCTTGTATTATATTTGACAAAAGATAAATAAATAAATAAATAAATAAAAACTATAACTTATTTCAATGTAAACAACTGTTCTAATTAACTAGACATGCAATTTCTAAATTCAAATTTGATTGAACAAATCATGCAATTTCTAAGGTAAACAACTGCTCCAATTAAATAGTAAGTGTTAATGGTATTATTGAAATGGAGATTAGTAAAATAACTAGATATTAGCAGCTTAAGTGCATAAATTTGCAAGGGAGAATAAGTAATATTCATCAAACAACTAGCTGATCAGAAGACGAAGCTGTGTTTCACGAAGATTTTAAAAAACTAAATTTGCATCAGGTCAATCTTGAGCCAGCCCTCATAACTAATATAGTTTTACTGTCAATTCGCTTCTAATTAATTTATACACAGCAAGATTCTACAAACAAGTATGCAATTAGTTGTGTAATAGCCATCGAAATTTTAGATAGCAAGATTCTACGAGAGAGAAGGATTTTACCCTGGTTCGGCGCAGAGAAATGCCCTAGTGTGGAGGGAGATCAGCCGCACAGAAAGCACCGCGCTTGAGCTTCGGGGAGAGAGGGGTCTCGCTGAGGGAGGCGGCTCTGCTTTGTCTAGGGTTTTGCGGAGAGGATCGGAGAGGGAGGCGACGCTCCGACAATAAACCTTGTGTAGATATTGTGGCTCTGCGTCGCGACGAGGAGAGGAGGGGATTCAGAGAGGGAGGCGAGAGGGAGGCGACGGCTCCGCGAGGGATTGCGTCGCGACGAGGAGAGGAAGGGGTTCGGAGAGGGAGGCGACGGCTCCGCGAGGGATTGCGTCGCGAGGAGGAGAGGAGGGGGTTCGAAGAGGGAGGGGTTCGGAGAATGAGTCGGTGCAGCAACAATTTAGGGTTTTGTTTTTTTTGAACTAGTTAGTGTAATTGTTTGCCAGCTCGGATTCAACATTTTGGCGTGTCGCACAGAAACCGCAAAAAAACGCCGCAGGAGAAGCCCTCTGTGTATATATATATATATATATATATATATATATATAAAGAGCCATCAAATGCATAATTCATTGACAATAAATATTCATTTCTTTGTGCTTATGCTTAGACTTATGAATATTTTTGTTGTGCTTGTATTTAATATTTATTAAAAGATATGCTATATGTAGTTTCTCTATCGTTCGGAGAAGTTTCTTTTATTAAAATATTTGTTAAAATATACTTGTTTCATAGTGAAAATTTCGAATGACTAAACCGTGGAGTAAAAGTTAATGCCCAAAATATGTAAACCATTTGTGCTTTATTATTATTTTATATATTCCATTGTACTTAATTGACTTTAGAAAAAAAAAATTATTTTTAAGTTTGTACTTGACCCAACTCCACCCATGATGATCGATCATGACCGGTCTCAAATCCCGGATAAAGAACGAGAATTGTATTAAATTACCAGTCAGCGTCGAACTATGACAAATATTCAATAATGAATCCATTAAGTTTGTGCTTGACCCACAACGATGCTAATATAGAATTATCGATCTCCATAGTCACCTCAAGTAATAACACATTAAACTTTAGTCAGAGGCTCAACCCGACATTTATTTGTATTCACAACTATGATTTGGAGCAGCGGGCAGCAGGGCTCGTGGTTGGGCAACTGTAAAAGACAACACTGAGCTCAAGACCTGGTATCTAAGCAGTGAAAGATATTCTAGGATAATCAAAATTGCAGTAAATTGACCTCAGTGAATACTGCATCGCATCAACTTATGTCTGCTCGGCCACATGGACTTGTATGAACGCACCTAATAAACAGTAGTTGTACGAGGAAGCATTGATGCCTTATTTAGGAGTTAGTAAACTGTCAAAGTATGGGCTTGCAAGTAGCAGCAAATAACTTGGTTGGAACAAAAAAAAAAAAGTTTGATGGTCGAGATACCTATTGCTTACTCAAGTCAGTTAGTTAGTTAGTTATATATAAAACTGAGCAAGCAATAGGTATCTCGACCATCAAACTTTTTTTGTTCCAACTAAGTTATTTGCTGCTACTTTGCTACTTGCCAACCCATACTTTGACATATATGAATTTGTTACCCTGGGCACCCAATTTGGGTGACCAGGGTGGACGATCCTCACAGCTAGGATCGTCCACCCTGGTCACCCAAAGTAATAAATATCTCTCTCATTTTGATCCTCTAAATATAACACTACAGATAATTACATTTCTGCCAGAAAAACATAAATCTTCATGATCAAACTCTTTCAGCAGAGATGTTGAAATAACTGAAATTAACTAATTGAACTTTCCTTTTAGCTTTCTATCCAAGAACAAGACGAATCACATCACTGTATCTCCAAATTTTCTTTTGTTTTTGTCTTGAATGGACAGTAATGTACTTCTTTTCACAGAGCTTCAAGAAGGAACCTTTTCCAAAAGCAGACAACACCAGTTGATCAGTTCTTATTCCGACCACATCTTCCAAATAACGGCTCCTCCTCCACTCTTCTAAAACATGGATTCCGTCATAACCAATATCACATGCATCAAAGAAAATTCCATAAGTGATGAGATCAGGCTTTATATTACATACTCTAGCCTGACGAAAAGCACCATTCAAAGACCTGAAGTCCCTTATCTTAAGATAAAAATGTGCAAGGATGTTGACTATGTTTATATTGATTGGCACTTTTTCTTCTTCCATTTCATGAAGAATAGACTCCACGCCCTTTTTGCTGACAAGACCAGCACTAGATAGAAGCAAAATATACCAAACGAGATCAATTTTCCCCCAATTAGCAGTACGAACATCATTTCCTAATTCCTCTAGCTGAGCAAACCTATAATTCCTGATGTAAACTAATGCAAGTTTCCTTATCAGATCCTCCTTTATATAGGCCTTCAATTTCAGAATCCTGCGGTAAACCCTTTCAATCTTCTCCAAGTTACCCATTTCAGCATAAGCCTCAAGCATTGACACAAGAGTAGAAGCTTGCAAGTTCAAGTTCTTAGAACTGAGAACTCTGTATGTGCTTTCCATCTTCTCAAGAAGCCCACTGCGGGCATACTCGGTAATGAGTATGTTATAAGTAACCTCATCTGGAAAACAGCCACTAAGTTCCATCCTCTTCACACACTTGCTCATTTCGTCATATAGACCAAAACATCCATAAGCTCGAAGAAGCCCATTATATGTCTCTGGTGTAGGTAACAGACCAGCTTCCAACATCATAGCAAACGTGGCATTTGAATTATGAAAATCCCTTTTTCTTGCAAAAGCGTGTATTATAGTATTATAGATGGCCAAAGACGGGAAAATATCAGATTTCTTCGTGGCTTCAAATGCAGACATTGCTTCAATCATAAAGCCTTCTCCACAAAACAATTTTATGATTCTCAAATGATTGGAAGGATTGTTTCTTGTCATCTCAATATTTTTCCATAAATCAAATACCTGGTTTCATACAAGATTAGTGTGACTTGAACTTTGCATAAAATATTGAATCGCTCAATGCTAAGCAACATCAGACTAGAAAAAAATTACATCTGTGTAGAGTTTCACAAATACAGTGTTCAATTAAAGAAACTATGTATCCAATTATAGATTATAACATGGTTTTAAATCTCAAGTGGTACCGAAGTTTCGGTCTCGGACCGGAATGATACAGTTTCGGTACTGTATCGTGCCAATATAGTTTTAGTATTTTTAAAATATAAAATATATTAACTAAAAATAAAAAATTTAATCTAAATAGCTAAAAGTTGATTAAAATTATTAATCTAAGTTATTTATTAAAACCCAAGTTTAAAATCACCCCCTCCAACCTCTGTTATGTGACGATTGTGGGCACGCGCAACCCGCACGACGTGTCCTTATATAGAATGATCTGGCATGATCTAGCATTGTGCTAGTGTCGGTCCATGGGCGGAACGAGATGTTTCGTTCCTATCATATGAAACGGCTCGACATTTTAATCTATGGATTAAATAATACCTGGTTTCCATTGTTAAAACACAGTGACAATTAAAAATTAAAGCAGTGAACAGACTAGCCACACATGTATGATGAAGCCTAATCAAATATGATAAAGTGCATCTCAAAATTGACAGACTATAATTCCACAAATATGCTAAGCATCAAGATTTGAAGTTCCATTCCTGGTTGGATTTATAGTAATCAAATGTTGACATGTGGTACCGTCGGCGCTGGTTAGGAAGAAGATATTGCATGGTCTGTGATAAGAAAAGCACAGGCTAGACGAAATCCATCTATGCAATTAGGTTGCCAACTTCATGTTTTTCAGCTGTCTGTAGAAAAGAAAAGGATGAAGCAACATTGCTGCAGGCCTCTAAAAAGACGATAAAGTGAAGACTTGTTGTCATCCACTTGTTCCTCATGAATCACCACTCATGCTCATCGAATGAAGAGTGTTTGTGACAAGTATGAAAGGAAGATAAAGTCCAATTAGGAAGCAGACCTCCATTGAAAGAAGAAAAGAAAACTCATTGTCATGCACCTGCAGCTAACCACAATGCAAGTTTGTCTAGTCAACTGTAAAAGAAGACGATGAGATCATGAGACACCTCCAATGTTTGGGTGACAATGATTTTTTTTTTTCATGTTGAATGACTAGTATATAATATTTTGAAGGGGAAAAAATCTAGTATGCCTTTCACCTTATACTATCTAGGTGAGTCTAACATATTATAATATCACATAAAGGGAACCAAAAGGAGTTGTTACCAAAGTTATAATCATCAATACATGGGAAGTTATGTGGGTATATTAACCACTAGCCCAGGAGAGCAATTGGATGATGGCATGTCTGCGGTGGATAACTAATAGCAAAGCTAGGGCTCTAGATCTATCAGATTAAGCAAATACTTAATAATATGGTGAATCGTGCCAACTCATGATGAAAGATTAAAATCAGAGAAATTGATAGGCTGCCCCCACCTACAAGGTCACGTGTCTAACCATCAGTCATCTAGCACTCAGTCTGAGACCCACAAAAGGGGACTAGGTGCAAGATCTCATTCTCAATCTGCTATGGTAGTTGGTGAGGATAAATCTCTACGCAATCTCCAGGTAACAACTATCACTCCTTGTCAGGTCAATTTAATCTCATTTATTTCCACATCTCTACACCTCATCCCAATTTACCTGGTTATCTTCATCACCAGACTGGACAACCAAGCAATCGTTAGGCCAGCTTGGCTGTGCTAGGTTCACCACAGCTGAGCTTCGCTCACCTTGGATAAACACAAGTTACCTAGGTCAAAGCAACCAACCTTCCATTCATACTTCGATAGAACACAAACTAGTTTGGTCCCCGTTCATCAAACTCTCCAAATCTAGGTCCAAGAATACTCAAACAGTCAGAAGACTTCTCTGTTTGTTCTAATCAAACTAAATAAATTGGTGCTGGTGCTGAGCGTGGAGGGATAATGAAAGGAAGAGAAGCAATAAATCCAAATTTCCCCTAATCACCTTTAAAAAGGTTGGGAAAGTTCTCTACTAAGGAGGAGAAATTGAGGCTGGAGTTTCCCTTCTGTGGATGAATAATCCACTCAATTTCAGGGCTACAAGTTCTGATTGTAGATTAAAAAATAATTATTACAATAATAAATAAATAAATAAATAAATTGGGAAGACATAAATTTCCAGTTGTTGATGATGGATGACATGATAATAAAGATGTTTTACCATTTCATGAAATCAAAAGGTCGGAAAAAGAAGCAAGTACCAATGTGGTGACTCAGGCATAATGGAGGAGCAAGGAGTCCGACAAAAGCAAGATCAACGTGGAGGTGAGCAGGGACAAGACAAGAGTAAGAAGGTGGGAGTAGATGTATCGAGGGATAAAGGTAAATGGAAAGAAAGGGAGTGGCCAACTTGGGAAAGTAAGGGAGGTAAACAACAATCTGAGGTCAAAACACCATTCATTTTGGAGATGCAAAATAAATACTTTCATGTGCCATATATAGGGTGTACTAATCCTTCAAAGCATGTAAATGATTTTGACTAGAATGTCTTTGTGTGGAACATCAAATGTACTGATTTGTCAGATATTCCTAACCACTATTAGGGGTGGTACACTATAAGGGAGATTAACAATTTTGAAGAGCTTGCCAAAATATTTGAATCTTATTTTCTGGAAAGTAGTAGAATGACCGCAGGTTAGATTGTTCAATGTCATTCAAATGGGGGAGATGACCCACTCCCAACTTGGGAAAGTAAGGGAGGTAAACAACAATCTGAGGTCAAAACACCATTCATTTTGGAGATGCAAAATAAATACTTTCATGTGCCATATATAGGGTGTACTAATCCTTCAAAGCATGTAAATGATTTTGACTAGAATGTCTTTGTGTGGAACATCAAATGTACTGATTTGTCAGATATTCCTAACCACTATTAGGGGTGGTACACTATAAGGGAGATTAACAATTTTGAAGAGCTTGCCAAAATATTTGAATCTTATTTTCTGGAAAGTAGTAGAATGAAAGCAGGTTAGATTGTTCAATGTCATTCAAATGGGGGTGAGATGAGCCACTGTCAACATTTGTTAAGAAGTACGCGAGGGGAGCCAGCAAGGCTGGTTGATGATTCAAATCCAACCACTCAGATGACAGCCTTCAAGAAAGTACAAAGTCTATCGAAATTCTAACAATCCCTATATAAGAATCCCCCACAGATTTTTGTTGCTATGCCTGAAGGAACCAACAAGTTTTCTATTATATATTATGTGATGCAGGGAAAGGTGATTGAATTGAAGCTTAGGAGGATCAAGGAGATCAAAAAGGTTAGGCAAAAACTAAAGCCAAAGGGATGCTTTTAAACATGCCACAACCAGAGATATTCATTGAGACAAAGGATAGAAATCTGCTGCATGGGCCTAACAAATTTGTTTCATAATGCATAAGTGTGGTGAGACAAAATATAGCAGATATCCAGTTGGGAACACAGACATGATACATAAATGCATCCAATTGAAATTCCAGACTAAAGAGATGATAAAGTAGGGATCAGGGACCTCAAGAAGGTTATGCAAAAATGAAGCCAAAGGAATGCTTTTAAACATCATTGTGATGAAGGATAGAAATCCGCTGCATAAATCCTAACAAATTTGTTCAATAATGAAGTGGGGTGAGACCATGGTTTAAAATCTCAAATCGTACCACTGGACCAGAATAATACGGTTTCGACATCGTATGTGTAGTGCCGACCAAAGTTTAAAATCTCGACCCATGCCGAAGTTTCTGTCCCAGACCGGAACGATATGGTTTCAGTATCGTATCTTACCATGTCAATACGCTTTCGGTATTTTTATTTATATATAGTAATTATTAAATAAATATGTTTATTGTGTATAATTTTAAAATAAGTTATAAATTGATTTTATATAAATTCTCAATTATTGGACAACTTAATATGGTTAAAAAAAATAATTAAATATAGTTTTCGTTAAAGAAAATTAATCTATCGATAACTTGAATTAAAATTGATATATCATAATATATTACCCTACTAATACCAAAAAGAGTGGCATGAATCAGATAGAAGCATTGATTCTTACAACATTCTACTTAAAGTCAATTCCATAGGTCTCCAACACCCAAATTAAATAGTCATCCCATGACATGCAATATTAATATTGATTTCTCCACATGTCCATCAATGTGTATTGATTCATCACTGGAAGTTGGATTTAAACCGGCATTATTGAAATCGGAATGGATACAGGGACATGCTCAGGATAAGGATAAGCATATGTCCCCAAGCTTTGGTACGATGAATCGCCATATGATGCATCAGAGTTATAATAAGATGGCTGCGAGTATGATGAACTTCGGCTAAAATCAATCTGAGCTAAACTCTCCTGCATATCTTGATAATTATTAAATTTCTTTTGTTTGTCACCATTATATCGACGTTGATATCGAATATCACTTCTACTAGCTCCATGATCATAATCTTGAGTTGCATGTGTGTAATCTATCTCACATGTCCATGGCTCCGGTGCTAGAGTAGGGGGAACATAATTTTTACCACTAGATGCATTACCACTATCATCACTTCCATGAGTATTTGCACTACTATCAACATCACTATCCTCATTTCGAACTTCTCGTTGGATTATAATGTCAGAAGGTGATGATGTTTCATCACTATCATCATGTTCTTGCTCATCAATTGCATCATGTGGATTTTCTCTAATTCTCGACCGCATCCCGTAAAAATAAGAGGTTTGTCTTTTTTTTAAGTAAAAATTGCAGGAACTTTGCCTTTGTTTTTGCCTTTATCTATGGACTTTGGTTGAGTTTGGGGTTGGGATGTTTGAGAATGTCTAGATCAAGATCCATAAAATCAAAATTCTTGATCAAAAGCTTCATCATCATGTTCTTCCTCACGGATATTTCCTTTAGCTTGTATTTTTTCAATCTATTGAGTAAGAAATTGAGATGGTCGTGGTGAGTCTCTTTCTTTATCAAATAATGGATTCTCAGCCTCTGCATCGCTTCACCAATCCATCATTAGATCATTCTCAGTTTGGACAAATCCAATATTAAATGGGTCTACATTACCAAATTCTTATGCTTCATTCTCTTATGTTATTGCTCTTAGTTGAAGACGCTCTCCAAGCGACGATAAGAAAGATGATTTCGTACTTTTGTATGAATGAGGGAAAAAGTTGACCAATTTCTTTACGATCACTTGAAGACGTCTGTGAATTTATTTTCAAATTTGGAGTTGATCCTCCGTATTGTAACCACCACTCATCTGTAAGATAAATAAGAACAAAATAAAAATAGTATTTATATTTGTTGACAATAATTAGTAATAATTGTTACTATATTTACCTGCATCCATTTTATATCTACATGACACTACAATAGGGTCACTAAAAGAACCATAAGTCTCTCGAAATAATCGACTTTCATTAATAGTCTCAGCAATTGATTATCTATTTGTATGTAATCTTGATATTACATGTCTAGGGCCACTAATAAATCATCATTTGTGCCAAGATTATAACGGTATTGATATGCATGATTGAGATAATTACCTACAATAATTAAACATATATAATTATTAATAACAATATTAAAAATTCTTTATCATTAAAAAATACGTACCGTCCAAATGCATATATTTTCTCATTTGATCGCCCCATCTTGTAGTGATTATATCAATGTAATGTTGATGCTTGGTTGGTGATTGTAGATGCTTCTTAATTTTCTCTTTTTCTTCAAGAATTAGACGGTAAACGTTGATTTGTGACTTCTTGTCCATATCAACTTTACATAGAACAACGTATAATGATTCTACTGCTATAAGAATATCTGCAATATAGTCCTAAAATCTAACGAATATAATTATTTTTGCATCTTACCTTCTATCATGTTAGAATATCGAGAAGCTTCCCAATCCTCAAACGAGAAGATGACCTTCAATCTGACTTTTTTCTGATTCAACGATTTTAGCAAGAGAAAGTGAGTGGCAAACATAGTCGCTCCCTGTCGTAGAATCTCCCCATCAATAAATTTTCTCATTAATCCATGAATTCAATGATGATTATAAAGAAATTTTGTTAAAGATTGACTTTTTTCACTACCTTCTTCACTATATCGAGCTTATCGATATTTGTCATCATCAAATCAATACTGTGTGTTGTGCATAGAGTCCAAAATAATGATTGATACTTTTGCTCCAATAACTCTCCAGCCCTCTTAAAGTTGGCACAATTGTCTGTAATCATCTACACTATATGTTCTGCACCTATCTCTTGAACTATATTATCCATCAAACGATATATGTAGGGTGCATCATGATAGTCTATAGTTGCATCAATAGATTTATGAAATGTCACTTTTCTATTGTAGTATAATAGAAAGTTAATAATGCTCATCCATGTAGGTCCTATCGAGCCATCACACATCAATGTAACCTCATATAAGTTTCATTGCTTCTTGCATGATAGGATCCAAGTATTGATCTTCTCCGGTTGTTCATCTAAATATGGACAAACAATTTCATATGCAGTCGGAGGTTGAATAGCAGGACCAGAGTTTTAGATGTTGGATATCATGCTACGGTATTATGTGTTGTTTGCTATATTAGAGGGGATATGATTAAAATGAAAAAATTTAACAAAACTTTTACAGATTGATTTCTTCTTCTCTTTTGTATATGCATAATCAATCCTAGTTTATTTGTTGATATGGGAATGCCAGTAGATCAATATTAGCAATATCAACTATACGTCTTTGTCCCATAGTAGGAAAAAAATGACCAATACCACCTTGTGTTAAAGTAATACAAACACTTGCACTCCTTCCCAATGTTGCTACAATAGTTAAGCCTCTTCCACGGGCACCAGTTGAACCACTTCTATGTCGTATATTTTGCTCATAGTCATATTGAGTTCGAGAGACACTAAGAGCTGCTAAAAAATCTTCGTCATTTGAAACTTCACCACGACCTTCAAATTCATCATAGATTGGTTCATTAGAGCTTCGGCTATCAACAACTTCACGTTGTCGTTGTTGTTTACCTCTTTCATTATACGACGAACTTCTTGAGAAAGTTTTCGACAATTAGAAACATTTGGATATCCACCATCCAAATTAATTTAAACAATTAGTAATATGCTTTTTTAAAATATTAATTAATAAAATTTTTAATTTTAAATATATGTTTTATAATTATTGTGATAATTTAATTAGTTCTTATAAAAGTTTGTTCGAAAATATCACATGTACTTGGAAATTGTTTAAATTAATTAAATTCAAAATTAAATTTTAAAAGCGGGGCTCGGCGGATCGGGGGGTATGCCCAACGGTGCCGGAGGAGAAACGGGATGCTTCCAGCACCGCCAAAGGCATCGCGGGATGCTTCCGATGCCGCCGGAGGCATCCCAAGACTCCTCTGATGTTGCCTGCAATGCATCTGAGACGGGGACGCCTACGAGCCATTTGCGAATAGGGGAAAATCATAACTTGCCGCTCTTGTTGCCGCCTCACCACTATTCGTCATCGCCTCGCCACTGCTCGGAGTCGCCTCGCCACTACTTGTCGTCGCCTCGCCGCTGCTTGTCGTCGCCTGCCATGGCTCCCCGTCGCCTCGCAGCTGCCTTCGTCGAGTATGCTGATTGCTCGCTAGTGCCTCTTTATATAGGGTCTTTTCTCCTTCTGCGCGATTAATCAAAGGCGACAGAAGGAATCGAATTGATTCCTTTTGTCGCACGATTAATCGATCAAGACCGAAGGAATCGAATCGATTCCTTATATATATATATATATATATTTGATTATTAAATATGTTTTTTTATTTTAAGATGTTAAATTTATATTTTAATATTTTCTCATAAGATAATGTCTATTAAATTTTTATAAAAGATATTTTTAAAAAATAAGTAATTCTTAAAATTCAAAACTAAATTTAAAATTATAAAAATAATTATAGAATTATTTGAAATCTTAAATTATTTTTTTAATATATTTGTAAATTTTTAATTTTAAAAATTTTATTTGAAATGTTTAAGAATTATATATTTTTTTATTTTTCGATTATTTTCAATTTATGCTAAATTTTAAAATTAGTAAAAAAATTTAAAATTATTTTATAAAATATTTATTAAAATTATTTAAGAATTTTAAAATAATTTTTAATATTTTTATAATTATTATTAAAATAGTTTATTTATAAAAAATAGATATTTAAAAAATAAAAAATTAACTCAATAAAAAAATAAAAAAAAAATTGTGGTTGCAAAGACTATCGCTACACTGTGATCCATGCGGAGGGTTTTAGGAATATATAGTATTTAATTAGATTTTTTTATAATTTTAAATTAATTTTTATATATTTTAATGGGATAATTTAATTAGGATTTTAAAAAATATATTTGATTATTTATTTAAATTAGAGATAATCAAATCATTAAAAAAATAATAACATAGCTAAATAAATAAATAAAAATTTTATTATATATTTTTAATATTAAAATAAATAAAATATTTAATTAATTAGATAATTTTATTAGAATTTAATTAAGCCTCTTTGAATTATCTCCATTTAGATAAAATGGGTAGGCGAGAAGGCAAACATGATAGAAATCTCGAGTTTTAAGTTATGGTATATAGGAAAGAATAAAATAAGACATAGAGGGGATATTGTTATAAATAATTCGTTAAAGATGAAGTTGTAGGAGTAGTTAGAAAAGGGGATAGAATTATAGCTCTTAAGATAATAGTAGCGAAAGAATCTATGAACGTAATTAGCATATATGCACCGCAAATATGATTAGATAAAACTATCAAATCAAGATTTTAGGACAACTTAGATGAAATATTATAAAACATTCCGCCAAATGAAATGATTTTAATAGGATGTGATCTAAATAGCCATGTTAGAGTAAAAATTAAGGAATATGAGAGAGTGGAGTTATGAGTTTGGAACTAGAAATAAAGAATGAAAAACTATATTGGATTTTGTGATAACATATGACCTTATATTAGCTAATACATTTTTTAAGAAAAAAGAACACTTGGTCACGTTCAAAAGTGAGAATAATAAATCGCAAATTGACTTTCTTATGGATAGGAAGAGGGATAGAACGATTTATAAAGATTGCAAGGTCATCACTGGAAAAAGCTTACCTACTCAACATAGGTTAGTAGTATTGGATATACGCCTCAAGCATAGTATCAATAGAAAGAAAATAAATATGACTCCTAAAATTAAGTGATGGAAGTTAAAGAATGGAAAGCAAAATATGTTTAAGGAGAAGGTAGGACTACAAGCATTAGGTGAAATATACAGTGACTCTAATACAACATGGGATAAGATTGTATCAAAGTAGAAAATAGTAGCTACGAGTGTACTCGATGAATTAAAGGAACATGCACCACTAAGTAAAGAATCTTGATGATAGAATGAGAATGTCCCCTTAGGATGGTCTAGTGGCTAGCGCATGAGGTGTTGCCACCATGAGGTATGGGGTTCAAATCTCGGCAAAACCGAGGTAAATGCCTCCCTTATGTGCTAGTCATTATTCCAAAGGCTAGTAGCCACCCGTGATTTACCTCCTCCGTGTTGGCCCTACGACGGGTTGGTGGGGGCGCTGGGGGCGAGCATATTCGCCTTTTGCCACCTTGATGATAGAATGAGAAAGTATTAGAGAAAGTGAAGGAAAAACAAAAAACTTATAAGAAATTATATATTTATAAAAATAAGGAAAACTTAAGAAAATATACAATAGCAAAAAAAAGAAACTAAGAAATAGTAAATGAAGCAAAAAATGAAACTTTAGAACAATTATATCAAAAATTGAATACAAAAGAAGGGGAAAGAGACATTTATAGAATAGTTAAAATAAGAGAAACGAAGACAAAAAAATCTTATCCAAATAAAATATATTAAAGATGAATGCAATAGGGAACTAGTAAATGATGAATAAATAAAAGAGCGGTGGAAGAGGTATTTTTATCAACTTTTTAATGAAGGTTTAGGTGACCAACTTAACTTTGGTAATTTAAATAGATCAAATGAGTATAGAAATTTAAATGAATAAGCTTTAAATGAGATGCACAATGGAAAAGTCGTTGGACCAGATCATATTCCGATAGAGGTTTGAAAGTGTCAGGAAAATAAAGTATTGAATGATTTATAAAATTATTTAACATGATATTGAAAACGAAAAAAATGTCTGATCAATGGAGGGTAAGTACTCTAGTTTCCTTATATAAAAATAAAAGAGACGTACAAAATTATGCAAACTATAAGGGTATTAAACTAAGAGTCATACCATGAAACTTTAGGAAAGAGTGAATGGAAAAAGATTAAGGAATGAGATCACAGTAACAGAAAATCAATTTGGATTCATGCTTGGAAGGTCGACAATAGAAGCTATACATTTTCACAACTAATTAAAAAATATCAGGAGCAAAAATAAGATCTACACATAGTATTCATTAACTTAGAAAAAACTTATGATAGAGTCAAATAGAAATTATATAGAGAATTCTAAAAAAGAGAGGTGTTAACGTAATATATATTGAACTAATTAAGGATATGTATGAGGATGTAACGACCAAAGTAAAAACTTTAGGTGCAGTAACTGAAGGATTTCTAATAAAAATAGGATTACATTAAGAATCAACTCTAAGTTCCTATCTTTTTACACTAATTATAGACAAACACACTATACATATTCAAGGCACAGTACCGTGGTGCATGTTATTTGCAGATGATATTATTTTGGTAGATGAAATAAATACATGAAGAAGTAAATATTAAGCTAGAATCTTGGCAGAAAGCACAAGAAGAGAAAGGTTTTAGGCTTAGTAGAATAAAAACGGAATATATGAAAATTAAGTTTAACAATATTAGATGTAATGAGACAATGGTTAAGATAGGAGATGACGAGTTGCCTGAAACTGAGAGCTTTAAATATTTATGATCATTTTTGTAAAACGATGGGGGATTGAAAAATATGTCTTACATAGAATATAAGTAGGATGATTGAAATGGAGGAGAGCGTCTAAAACTTAAAAGAAAGTTCTATAAAACCGTAGTTAGACCTACTATATTATATGGAGCTGAATATTGGGCTATCACTCGAGCACATGAACAGAAGATGAGAGTTGCAAAGATGAGAATGTTAAGGTGGATGTGTAAAGATGGACAAAATAAGAAATGAGAGTATTAGAGAGAGTCGGAGTTGCATCTATTGAGGAAAAATTCCAAAAGACACGTTTAAAATGGTATGGGCATGTACTTAAATGACCAATAAATGCTTCAGTCAGGCAATGTGAAAATATGACAAACACGCACATCAAACGAGGAGGAAAACCAAAAAAGACTTGGTTAGTAATAATAAAACAAGATAAATTTTATTTAAATATAAATGATGATATAATAGGGAACAGAACCCAATGGCGTAAAAGAATCTATATAGTCGATCTCACCTAGTGGGATAAGACTTGGTTGTTGTTGTTGAATTATCTCCATTCATCCTAGGAATTGTTTTAATTAAAAAAAATGATTTAATTAAAAAAATCAACTGCAACCCTAAGCGCAGCCGCAAGGTTGCGCAGCCCCTCCGACGCGGCCATAGGGTCGTGCGGCCCCTCTGGCACAGCCGCGAGGGTCGCGCGACCCTTGCTGCACGGTCGTAGGGTCATGCGGCCCCTCTGGCACGACCGCGAGGGTCGCACGACCTTTGCTGCACGGCCGCAGGTTTTGCAACACCTCCGCGGCTACGGCTAGGAGTGGTGTCTAGTTCGTGTCAGTGTCGGTCGACGGGCAAAACGAAATATTTCACCCATTTTGACTAGCTCGGCACGAGATCTCAATCCCTAGGTGAGACAAAATATTGCAGACATCCAACTAGGAATAAGGACATAATACAACTCATGCATCCATTTGAAGTTCCAGGTTAAAGAGATGATAAGGAGGTAAAAAAGTATATTGGATAAAAGAGGAAGACAATAGAGCGCATGGAAGACCTAAAGATCCCGTTCAAAAATAATTAGCTAACCAGAAGGTGACGAAAGCAATAAAAAGTCCAAGTCATACCCAGGGAAATAGCTCTCAGACTTAACCCTATATGTATCACTGAATACAACTAGGATTTGGCTTTTATAGAAGAGGAAGCAAGGAAATTAGCAAGAGATCAGGATACTCTGGTCATTTGGAGATAAGACTACGAATTGCACCATCCTTAAGGGTGGTGAAAATAGAATGCTGATCAATACTAGCAACTTGGCTAATGTTCTACACTAACAATGTTTTGATGCTTAGGTATCATCAACAGGATTTGGATAGTGAAAGCACCACCCTTTTAGGGTGTACAAGTCAGTATACACACTCGGAACTATAGGCCTTACTTTATTCCTCAAGGAAGAGCCTTGGGAAAATAAAGTTCTCAGCAGTGGACCTACTCTTGGTTATGATGTTATCAAACAAGCTAAGGACAAGTCTATAAACTTGTCATTGAGCAATGAAGTTTCCAACACCGAAAGGGGCAACTATGGTTGCAAAGGTGCTACTATAATTCTTAAACCATGATCCTATGGAAGTCGGTTCAATTGAGAAAGACTAATGAAAACTAAAAGGTGAAAAAGATGGAAAAGCTATCGAAAAGGTTCATAGAGAAGTTAAAGCGCTCTAAATTCAATGTAAGGTAACACGAGCGGAGAAGTTGGTACGTGCACTTGCAAAAGCAGCCAAGAAGTTACCAGAACAATTAATAATTTGAGAGGGATATAACTTGAGACTATTCAGTCTATCCACAAAAGGCAAATTTGCATAGGCAGATGTAGATAGAAATAACAATGAATCATACTTTGTTGGACTACCCCACTGAGTGTGTTAGATTTAGTATTCTGAAGGATGCCAACAATGAGAGTATGTTCTACTGGAATTATTATAGACCTAATTACTCTTGTAGATGAATTTGAACAAAAGTGGTAGTAATAGATATACGTAGACAATTGATCACTCTAAACATGGAGTAGGAATAATTTTGATTAGTTGAAAAAGATATATGGTGGACAAGGCAATAAGGTTCCAATTTCTAGCATCAAAGAATGAAGGAGTATGAAGCCCTAATCATCAGATAAACTACTTCAGTAGAAATAATAGCAAACTGCTTCAGTAGAAATAATGCAAACTGAATATAAGTTAAGCGTTCAATGACTTTCAATCGGTAGTATAATGCAGAGTTGTCAAAAGCACTCAAGGGTCTTGGGGCTTAAAGTACAAAATAAAGCGCATGCTTTACGAAAAAAAGTGTAATAAACAAAAGAACTATTATATCTATTAAAAGTCATTGAAAATGTCTTTAAAAATTCAAATGACGATAAACAAAATATTATGAAGCCGTAGAATGGTGACACGAAAAGACTAACAAAGAAAAGGCAAAGAAGAGTACTATAGAAGTCAACATGCAAATTGAGTCATGTTTTTCTCTAGCAAAGATTAGGAGTAAAAAGAGAAATTGTACACTGGGTCCATGAAAACTAAAGGGTGATGTTGCAAGTAGATTAGGGTTGCAAAAGAGGAGATGGGAGAGACAGGATTTTTGCGTCTAAAAAAACCTAATAGAACAAGGCTCCTAGTGATGGGTTTTGTAGGAGGAAATAAGAGTTGCCTTAAGGGAAGAGGTTGAACCAATGGAGATTGGTGCTTGGTGGTTATAGGAACAAGCAACATGGGTGTAAGTCAGCATAGCGAGCACCAGTTGGTGGTCAAATTTACTATTATTGTCAAGGGTGCAAGTAGAAGTAGAATTTGTGGAGCAGAGAGATAGGAGGGGTTTGTAGAGAATATTAAGTGTGAAGAATGTGGGAAATGTGTGAGCCAAAAGTTTAAATGTGGTTACCAAACAGATGCAGCATGAAAGTCGACAAAACTTGCTCAAACATTTAGTACCACACGATGCAACATAAAATGAACAATCTCATTCAAGAATACTTGCACTCACAAAGGAAACTGAAATTTATTAAATGGAAGATCAAGCAAACAAAGGGGCTAGGTCTCTTTTTGAAGGCCCCAATATGGCTTATTCTCCAAAAGATTAAACAAGAACCCTTAATTAGTTGACAATTGAAAAACTAACTCCCAGACTAATTTATCCTATTCATGTAAACTTCAGTACTTCAAAATAAAAAATTATTATATATACAAAATTCTTGACTTCCTATTTCAGAAAATATCTAAACTGAAACTTTCTAATTTTAAACCGCATTTTGGTCGTCCCCATCTTAATTTCTCACTATCTCATTGAGTAAAATTATTCCTGATGAATTATATAGAGTCAGCCCGGAATGTACGCACCAACACAAATTGAATGTACTGTGTCAAAATCAACCCAAGGTTAATTCCAATTGAAATGATTAGTTCAAACAATCAAATGAATATATATATATATATATATATATATACACACACATATATATTCACCAGACGACAGTCTTAAACCAAACTAACAAAAAAAACCTTTTCAAGAGAAGCAACAAAGAAATCGATCAAAGAGAAAGTCTAAAAGTAAATAAAGAGAAACAAGAGGTAGAAAATCCGAACCTGTAGGGCCTCTTCTGCCCTTCCAGTTTCAACGAGGAAGGATACCATAGCCCAGAGGTTGTCTTCGGTCCAATCCCCATCTTTTTCGAGAAGCTGTAGAGCGCAAGAGCCACTGTTTCTGGAGGCCTCATGAATCAAGGATCTGAGGCCGTTATTCCGGTGAAAAGTGTCGACCAGCAGCGCCCGATGCCGCTGTTCCCAATCCTGGGGCAGTGGTTGATGTTCCGCAACAGGACGTCTCGAAGAGCGAAGCTTGGAGGACGAGGAATGCTGTGAATTCAAGATGGGGAGGGAAATGGTCGAGGAGTGGGAAGAGGAGAAGGAATAATTGCGGAAGGAGGAGAGGGAATAGAACGAGGCGGAGCCAAGGTTCGTCGACATTGCCGTTGCTTCACCAACTCGTTTATGCGGGTGGCTCTGGCATTAGGATTGGGTTCGACGGTCTCTGATATGAGCATCAACTAGCCAACGGCCTATAAGATGGGCAACGTCAATAAGCACAAGTTGGAGGCACTAAAAAAAGTAAGGCGTTAGATTTTTTCCTAAGAATAAAAATCGGAATGGGAATTATTGTATTATGAAATGGGAATAGGTATGAGTATGGATATCACTCTTAAAAGTAATATTTGGTTAGTTGCATATCTTTTATCGGAATAAATCAAAATTTCCTTTTTTACCCTTAAAGGAAAATAAGAGAAAAAATTAGATGTGAGAGAAAGATAAATGTGAGAGAAAAATATGATGAAAGAGAATGATGAGAGAGAAAGTATGATGAGAGAGAAAATATGATGAGAAAGAATGAAGAGAGAGAAAGTGTAATGAGAGAAAATGATAAAAGAGAGTGTGATTGGAGAGAGCATGATGAGAGAAGATGAGAGAGAAAATATGATGTGAGAGAAAGTATGATTGGAGAGGATGAAGAGAGAGAAAATATAATGAGAAAAAAAGAGGAGAGAGTGTGTGATGAGAGAGAAAGTATGGTGAGAGAGAAAATGTGATGAGAAAAAAAGAGAACAGTGAGTATGATGGGAGAGATTGAGGAGAGAGAAAATATGATGAGAGAGAAAGTGTGTTGAGGAAAAAAGGAGGGAGTGTGACAAGAGATATTGAGGAGAGAGAAAGTATGATGAAAAAGTGTGATGAGAAAAAAAGAGAAAAGAGAGTGTGATGGGAGAGATTGAGGAGAGAGAAAGTGTGATGAGAGAAAAAGTGTAATGAGAAAAAAAAAAGAAGGAAGAGAGTTCGATAGAAGAGATTGAGGAGAGAGAAAGTATGATGAGAGAGAAAGTGTAATGAGAAAAAAAAGGGAAAGAGGGTGTGATAGGAGAGATTAAGGAGAGAGAAAGTGTGTGATAAAATGATGAGAAAGAAAATATGATGAGAGAGAACAAAGAGAGAGAAGTGATATGAAAGAAAAAATAAATAAATATATTTTGATATTTGATATTAATGGAGAAAATTTTAGTTTTAAGTCAAAGGTATTTTTGGAATAAGGGAATATTTTGATTGATGAAAATAGGGTAATGGTTCATTGAAGAGGAGATACATGGGAATGAGTTATTACCCAATTTCAAGGATTCATTCCTTTATTTATATTCCTATTCCTATAATCCAAATATTAACAATGGTAATCAATGATTCTCATTCTCATTCCCACTCTTATTACCTTAAACCAAACGCCCACTCAGTATTAGTTCGAGTCAGCAATGGGCGAAGGTACCAATTCTGCTCTACTGGTTCATTTAACTTACATATAGTTCATATAAATAAATGAAAAGGAACGAAATCAAAATACCTAATTGAATGAAATGACTATTTTATTTTATTTCGTCGATATAAACAATTGAATACTTCAATTTATATTGTATTATTTTATTTGCTTAATTTTTTAACCTCTAATTGATGTTCATATTTAAGTATTTATAGGGGTGAGAGAAGAGAGGAGTATAGGGATATCATGACCATGATCCTCTAAGAAAATAGGAGATGTTATTGACTATTTTAGTCATTTCATAATTTTTTTATCATTAATGATGATAGTGTCGATCGATCAGTTGTTGGACGGATATGGTTGTCAAGGATCAGACATTACTAGGGTTGTGGACCATGTTAATTTGATCTATTATAAGTTTTAGTCATTTACTAAACATTCCGTTTTCCTTAATCTGTCTAAACTTCCTCTACCAATATTAGTTAAACTTCTCATTATCTACAACCATCTAGTCTATCATATCTTGTTTGAACTTCCACTAATTTTCTTATTTGCCAATGCTGGTTGAACTTTCAACACTTGCTAACCGGTTGAATTTCTTCATTGCCAACACCTTTATTGAACTCTTAATTATCAAGTATTTGATCATCCTTGACAACTTTTCATATATCAAATGTCTAGTCTATCTTGACTCATCTTGATTTTGTTGGTGCATGAAGCATCATAATTGATTTATATTTTAATATTGACAAAGGTTCAAATTAAATTTTATTATTATCTAATGAATTAATTCAGTGTGCAAAATGCTCAACTTAGAAAGTCATAGTAAGCCAGCTGGACCCGATATTAGGCAAGAAAAGTCTCAACAGATCATGGAACCAAGCAAAAAATCTAGATAGATCAAGTGGACCTAACATATGGTAAGTGGATTCGATAGGTCTGGAGAACCTGATATTGAATCAAGTGGAAGATTTGGTAGCACTGGCGGAGTCAGGAATAATAGCCCGCTTGGGCTAAAAAAATTCTCCAAATGACCCCCGGGGCTAAAAGCCCTTTTTTCCCATTTAAAATTCAAAATGCAAGATGTGAACAAGTAAAATTAATCAAATTTTCAGCTGGGCCCCCCGGGTTGTAGCCCGGGTAAGCCAATGCTTGGCTCCGCCCTTGTCTGGTAGGTCAATCCGATGCTGAGCAGTTAAAGTCTAAACAAGTCTGGAGAACCCGATGTATGTTAAATAAGTTAAGGTAAGCTTTTGGAGGGAGTTTAGAGAGGTCGTGTTCGAGTCCGAACAAACATAAGGTGTTAATCCAATTGAAGAAATCAACGAAGGTTTTTAAATTGAGATCAAGATAGTTGATCCGGATAAGTCAGGGGGTTAAAGGCAATTAAAAGAAAGAAGAAGGGCATTTTTGTAATTGGACATTTAGGGCTTTCTTTGGGTGATTAAGGCAAGCACGAAAAAGGAAGAAGAGAAGGGGGGAGGGATCCGCCGCCAGAGAGAGAGAGGAGGAGCGTTCCTCTATCGCCGCCACCCGCAGTCAGCACTGCCTCCGGCCTCCTCGCCGGATGACGCCGCCAAGGGACCGGACCTCCGCCTCTCCTTCTCCTCCTCACGCCATAGCTACCGCGAGTAGAGAGGGGGAAGTTCTCCTCTTTCTCGTGCAGCCACATGGGGCGACTTGTGGCTCACCGGGTTTAGCAGCCACCACCGCTGCCTACAGCAGCGGTCGGCGCCGCCTCCAGCTCTCGGCGCCATCTCCAGCGGCCGGAGCATCCGCCAGCAGCCATCTCAGCCTCCCATGGCCATCGTCGCCGCATCCAGAAGCCGTCACAGTCACCAACAACCACCTCTTCCCGCGTCTGGCGCTGTACAGCGGCCACTGCCGCTTCTCCAGCCGCTGCCACCTCTCCTGGCAGCCTTACAGCTGACTCCGACGGCCTTATAGTCATCTTGTCCATCATTTGAGGCATAGATTGGATCCACTGTGGCATCTCCTGCAGTCGTCCGTGATGTATTCGGCCATTGAGCCGTGGTGCTTGGTTCTTCGTAGCACTATGGGTGTTGTGAGCTGTTGCTATTGACCGGCCTCTGAGTCGTGACTGTATGTTATATTCCGGCCTGCGAGCCGATGTCATATGTCGGCCGTGTCGCCGTTGTATTCCGGTTGTATCTCACCTCTCGGAGCCACGCAGTGTTAGGCTCCATGTCGCCACCTCCGGACCTCCTCTTTAGTCGGCTCAGATGCCTTCACTATTCCAGGTGACCGCGACTCGATCAGCTCCTCCATCCATCCGAGGGCGCCCCCCTGGGCCAGGGTACGTTCTCGTATCTTTTCTGCATTTAGTTAATTATTCTGTCAATAGTATTTGGTTGCTCATATATCTGTGGGATTCGCCTTGAGCACCGAGGTACCAGAGGCCGGGGCGACCCGGTCGTTGGATACAGGTACAGTTGACCGGAGGAGGACTTCTGACGATCTGGTCAACGTAGAGGACATCTCATCAACCGGGTCATGGGGATGCGGTCAACCTTCCAGACACGTCACATCGGCAGGTTCGCATTCTTAGCTTCTCGACAGGAACAAATTGGCGCCGTCTGTGGGAACGCGCCTGATCTGGAACGTGAAGATGGACGATGCCGGAGAGTTCTGCAATTCTCATGACCCCGGTCAGTTTTCCCGTTATTTATTCTGTCAGTTATATGATTTGCATTAGTCCCTCGGGAAAAGACCCACGAGCCGATCGACCGGGAGGATTATATACGAGCCCGTGGCTGCCACGGGCTCGATGGCGAAGACCCCCGAGCCGATCGGCCGGGCGGATTATATCCGAGCTGCAGGCTCGATGACGAAGACCCCCGAGCCGATCGGCCGGGTGGATTATATACGAGCCACAGGCTCGATGTAGAAGACCCCCGAGCCGATCGACCGAGCGGATTATATCCGAGCCGCAGGCTCGATGACGAAGACCCCCGAGCCGATCGGCCGGGAGGATTATATCCGAGCTGCAGGCTCGATGACGAAGACCCCCGAGCCGATCGGCCGGGAGGATTATATCCGAGCTGCAGGCTCGATGACGAAGACCCCCGAGCCGATCGGCCGGGAGGATTATATCCGAGCCGCAGGCTCGATGGCGAAGACCCCCGAGCCGATCGGCCGGGCGGATTATATCCGAGCTGCAGGCTCGATGACGAAGACCCCCGAGCCGATCGGCCGGGAGGATTATATCCGAGCTGCAGGCTCGATGACGAAGACCCCCGAGCCGATCGGCCAGGAGGATTATATCCGAGCTGCACGCTCGATGGTGAAGACCCCCGAGCCGATCGGCCGGGAGGATTATATCCGAGCTGCACGCTCGATGGTGAAGACCCCCGAGCCGATCGGCCGGGAGGATTATATCCGAGCTGCAGGCTCGATGACGAAGACCCCCGAGCCGATCGGCCGGGCGGATTATATACGAGACACAGGCTCGATGGTGAAGACCCCCGAGCCGATCGGCCGGGAGGATTATATGCGAGGTACAGGCTCGATGGCGAACCCGAGCTGATCGGGGGTGGATTATATCGAGCCACGTGCTCGATAAAGACCCCGAGCCGATCGCCGAGGATTATATCCGAGCCGCAGGCTCGATGACGAGCCCCGAGCCGATCGGCCGGAGGATTATATCCGAGCCGCAGGTTCGGCCGAGACACCTCAGGGAGGATTATATCCGGGCGGCAGGCTCGATGACGAAGACCCCCGAGCCGATCGGCCGGGTGGATTATATACGAGCCACAGGCTCGATGTAGAAGACCCCTGAGCCGATCGGCCAGGAGGATTATATCCGAGCTGCAGGCTCGATGACGAAGACCCCCGAGCCGATCGGCCGGGTGGATTATATACGAGCCACAGGCTCGATGTAGAAGACCCCCGAGCCGATCGGCCGGGAGGATTATATCCGAGCTGCAGGCTCGATGACGAAGACCCCCTAGCCGATCGGCCGGGCGGATTATATACGAGCCACACATTCAATGGCGAAGACCCTCGAGCCGTTCGGCCGGGAGGATTATATACGAGCCAGGGGCTAGATGACGAAGACCCCCGAGCCGATCGGCCGGGTGGATTATATCCGAGCTGCAGGCTCGATGACGAAGACCCCCGAGCCGATCGGCCGGGAGGATTATATACGAGCCACACACTCGATGGCGAAGACCCCCGAGCCGATCGGCCGGGCGGATTATATACGAGCCACACGCTCGATGGCGAAGACCCCCGAGCCGATCGGCCGGGAGGATTATATACGAGCCACACGCTCGATGGCGAAGACCCCCGAGCCGATCGGCCGGGCGGATTATATATGAGCCACACGCTCGATGGTGAAGACCCCCGAGCCGATCGGCCGGGAGGATTATATATGAGCCCGTGGCTGCCACGGGCTCGATGGCGAAGACCCCCGAGCCGATCGGCCGGGAGGAATATATACGAGCCCGTCGCTGCCACGGGCTCGATGGCGAAGACCCCCGAGCCGATCGGCCGGGTTTGAATTAGCCCTCAGGGCCGTCTAGCCCAGACGTTAAACCGTAGAGTCGAACCGGCGACTATAAAAACCCCGGCTTGAAGACAGTCTAGCCCAGACGTTAAACCGTAGAGTCGAACCGGCGACTATAAAAACCTCGGCTTGAAGACCGTCTAGCCCATACGTTAAACCGTAGAGTCGAACCGGCGACTATAAAAACCCCGGCTTGAAGACCGTCTAGCCCAGACGTTAAACCGTAGAGTCGAACCGGCGACTATAAAACCCCGGCTTGAAGACCGCTACATGGACTAGTTTATCAGATAGTCTATCTCCCCCGTTCGGGGTCGAGCAATTATCACTGGCCTCGAGCCAGCTTATCAGCATATCGTACCTCTTATCTCCCCCGATCGGGGCCGAGCTATCTCCGATGATCGCGAACAAAGAGTATCTCTACTGGTTTCAAACCAGAATATAGGCTATGCGCCCGTTCGGCCCGTGATTTTCGCTTCCACGAGCCTTCGATTCACGGGCTACACTTCCGATCGACTCACGAGTGATGCGGTCACTCGGCATCATTCCATTTAGTTCACTCGATTGCTGGGTGGCACCTTACGATCGCCCGTGGACTATTCTTGAGGCTGCGCAGTCAGTACTTTCATAGCCGTCCGATCGGCATCATCTCGATCGCTCGCACGACAGCGTCCGTCTAGCATCTATCCATCCGATCGGCATCATTTCGATCGCTCGCACGACCTCGTCCGTCTAGCATCTATCCATCCGATCGACATCATTTCGATCGTTCGCACGACAGCGTTCGTCTAGCATCTATCCATTCGATCGATAGCACTTCGATCGTCCGGTCGGTATCTTCGCGGCTGCGCACTCGGCATTGGTTCGATTACAGACTTGGTCCGCTCGGTATCGTTACCATCTCCTACGACACCACTATTATAGCGACCGCTCGAGCGACATTATATTATTGGTTCAGCGATTTGGCTTTGACATCGAGAGTGGTTCAATTCTTTGCAATAGACTGTCCAGTCAGTCGGACTCACGCCTCCTTCGACTAGACTTGAAGGGAGGCTCGTGATCCGGATAAGTCAGGGGGTCAAAGGCAATTAAAAGAAAGAAGAAGGGCATTTTTGTAATTGGACATTTAGGGCTTTCTTTGGGTGATTAAGGCAAGCACGAAAAAGGAAGAAGAGAAGGGGGGAGGGATCCGCCGCCAGAGAGAGAGAGGAGGAGCGTTCCTCTATTGCCGCCACCCGCAGTCAGCACTGCCTCCGGCCTCCTCGCCGGATGACGCCGCCAAGGGACCGGACCTCCGCCTCTCCTTCTCCTCCTCTCGCCATAGCTACCGCGAGTAGAGAGGGGGAAGTTCTCCTCTTCCTCGTGCAGCCACATGGGGCGACTTGTGGATCACCGGGTTTAGCAGCCACCACCGCTGCCTACAGCAGCGGTCGGCGCCGCCTCCAGCGCTCGGCGCCATCTCCAGCGGCCGGAGCATCCGCCAGCAGCCACCTCAGCCTCCCATGGCCATCGTCGCCGCATCCAGAAGCCGTCACAGCCACTAACAGCCACCTCTTCCCGCGTCTGGCGCTGTACAGCGGCCACTGCCGCTTCTCCAGCCACTGCCACCTCTCCTGGCAGCCTTACAGCTGACTCCGACGGCCTTATAGTCGTCTTGTCCATCATTTGAGGCATAGATTGGATCCACTGTGGCATCTCCGGCAGCCGTCCGTGATGTATTCGGCCATTGAGCCGTGGTGCTTGGTTCTTCGTAGCACTATGGGTGTTGTGAGCTGTTGCTATTGACCGGCCTCTGAGTCGTGACTGTATGTTATATTTCGGCCTGCGAGCCGATGTCATATGCCGGCCGTGTCGCCGTTGTATTCCGGTTGTATCTCACCTCTTGGAGCGACGTAGTGTTAGGCTCCATGTCGCCACCTCCGGACCTCCTCTTTAGTCGGCTCAGATGCCTTCACTATTCCAGGTGACAGTGACTCGATCAGCTCCTCCATCCATCCGAGGGTGCCCTCCTGGGCCAGGGTACGTTCTCGTACCTTTTCTGCATTTAGTTAATTATTCTGTCATTAGTGTTTGGTTGCTCATATATCTGTGGGATTCGCCTCGAGCACCGAGGTACCAGAGGCCGGGGCGACCCGGTCACTGGATACAGGTATAGTTGACCGGAGGAGGACTTCTGACGATCTGGTCAACGTAGAGGACAACTCATCAACCGGGTCATGGGGATGCGGTCAACCTTCCAGACACGTCACATCGGCAGGTTCGTCTTCTCAGCTTCTCGACAGGAACAATAGTCCTTACTGTCTTAATCATGCATATTATATATTTGTAATAACCTTGTCTTGCAAGTTTATTATTATTGCATGTGCTAACTCTGTGTTGCAGATAAGCAACAATCAGATTGATTGTGTTGGATGTTGAGGAGACGAATAGTCTCTTCCCTTTCATCTCCCTCATTGCTGCAAACGTCAAGGAGATGAAGGGGCATCCCTTCTCCTTCGTCTTCCTCACTCAGCTTATATAATGATGCATCCAAGAGTAATTAAGGAGAGAAGGTGATCCGTGTGTGCACAATAGAGGCGACGGTGGGCAAAGGAGAACACCTGGACGAAAGGGATTTGGCTCATGAAACTTGAAGGGCTTTTCAATTTTATTCATGATTGCTCTTTCAACATCAAACAGTGGCCAAGTTTGTCTCGAGAGATTACTGTGAGTTGTTACATGTTTTAATCTTGTGTTTCATGCATATTAGAGGCAACAATGGTATCAAAGTGGTATGCCTTGTTGATCCCCGGGTAGCTTCTGGAGTATACAAACTGATCGTCGAGGCTAGTGTTCGACACTATCTACGTAAACGATATTGCTCCGCTACGGTGCTTAACGGATTGTTGCAATTCGTTTCCAAGATACAACGACGACGAACGTCTCAGAATCATAGCACTCCGACTTCCGAGACCAGCGAACCTTCTAGTAGACTTCTTGGACTCTTGAATGCACAAGATGAGATGAATGCTTGAGGAAGAGAAGAGAGGATTGAGTGAATTGAGTGAATTTTCCATCATCTGGAGGGTTCTATTTATACTGAAAGAAGAGGTTGATTGTCCTTTGGGTGAGTGGATGTGTTCCTTGGACTGGATCGATCTAGATCATCCATTCTGAAGGGTTGTAACCCTTCACCAAGCCCACTTCAATCTCATCCATCGGATCTGAGGAGTTGTGACCCTCAGATCCCGCCTATTGTCATCGGCCATCGTATCTGGATCCATTGATTCGATACTTCAGATCAAGTCTCATCCCAGGCCGTCAGATCGTTACTCTTTGCGATCCAATGCTCTAGATCGCATCACAAGCGATCCATCATACCTATTTGATCAACGTTGATCAACGGTAGCCATCCATTCCCTAAGTCAATGCCTACAAAGCGCTCATTGCGCACGTGCGCACGTGGCGGGTGGCGGGCTCACAGGTGCGAGCACCTGCTCGCCCTGGGCTAAGGGGTAACCTGTCCTTTTATTTTTGTGTTAACTCCATTAACACATCTTCATTAATAAGTAGAGAATACACATCGAGAATTTCCGATGTGGGACTATTCTCCCATGCACTTTATTAATGAATAATAAATGTTATTTTGAGCTGACTTTAAACATTAATTTCTCATTCACCCTTAATCGGTTTTAAGCAAATTAATAGTCTAAATCTATCTACGCGAATCGTAGATTTCAATTTTGAAGTCAATTACGACTTTCAACAATTGATGGCTTCCTTCCTCTAAATCGTTTTGGTCCATTTAAGGCCCCAATATCCAACAATCCCCCACATGAATGGAAATTAATGCAATGCGTGTATGCATGCTGACATTTTACAAGAGTCCAATCGATAAGTCACTGCATCGGGAGAGGTATCTTGTGGCTTTGAACCTTCCGTAGTGAAATGCTATCGAGTATACTAGGCTGTGCAGTGAACGTGATGTCTTGAACTGCTCAGCTGTTGGTGTATACTAAGACAATAACACCCACACAGAGATCTATCTCACCTACTTTAGGTTCTCATGGTTGGTTCCGTTTCGGCCATGGATACCATCATGGATTCATGAGTGTTTCATTGAAGCGGCCTGTCTTCACACTCACATAGGTGACACTTCTATCAAGAGTATCCTACCATACTCCACCTTATCAGGTATAGAAGTCACTAAAAGCATAAGCTTAACCTCACTACATGAGGTAGGACAGCACAAATTCATCCTAGGATTGGGATAGAGATAAACTATCTAATGTGCTGGACCACAACTTCTATAACTTCGTTGTCCCATTGAACCAAGATCTTGGGATCTCCAGTCAACAAGGTTGGGTTACCGCTACAGTCATTTTTAGTTGTAGATTTTTTAATCCCATTCCTCTTGATGAGCAGTATACTTGATCTCGACTCAACCCCTTCGTTAGAGGATCTACCAAATTATCTTTGGACTTAACATAATCGATTGCAATCACTCCATTCGAGATCAACTGCCTAATGGTATTATGTCTACGACGTATATGTCGTGGCTTCCCATTATACATATTACTCTGTGCCCTTCCAATCACCGATTGACTATCACAGTGGATTAGTACGGCAGGCACAGGTTTCACCCAGCTAGGAATATCTTCCAAGAAATTCCGCAGTCATTCAGCTTCCTCAGCTGCTTTGTCTAGTGCTATAAACTCGGATTCCATAGTTGACCGAGCAATGCAAGTCTACTTAGTGGATTTCCAAGATACTGCTCCCCCACTTATCGTGAATACATATCCACTAGTGGATTTGGACTCTTTTGTATCTGATATCTAATTAGCATCACAATATCCTTCCAACACAGCGGGATATTTTTCATAATGTAATCCATAGTTCATAGTATATTTCAAATATCTAAGAACTCGCATCAATGCTTTCCAATGGGTGTCGTTTGGATTACTCGTAAAATGACTCAGTTTGTTGATCGTACAGGCAATATCCGGACGTGTGCAGTTTGTGAGATACATCAAACTGCCTATTATCCGAGAATATTCCAACTGCGATATGGTCTCACCATGATTTTTCGCTAAGTGTTGACTTAGATCCATAGGTGTTTTCACTGTAGAGAGATCGTACGCATTGAATTTTTTCAATACAGATTCTACATAATGGGATTGTGTTAAAACTATCCCTTCTGATGTCCTGAGAATTTTAATTCCCAATATAACATCTGCTTGACCCATATCTTTCATATCAAAATTTCTGGTCAACATTTTCTTTGTAGTCATGATTACATCATGATTACTGCCTATTATTAGCATGTCGTCTACGTATAGACAGACAATTACATAGCCTTCAGGTGTGTTTTTGACATAAATGCATTTATCACATTCATTTATTCTGAATTCGTTTGACAGCATTACTTTGTCAAATTTTTCGTGCTATTGTTTAGGCGCTTGCTTAAGTCCGTACAACGACTTAACAAGTCGACACACCTTTTTCTCATTTCCAGGAGCCATGAACCCTTCGGGTTGCTCCATATAAATTTCTTCTTCCAACTCACCATTTAAGAACGCAGTTTTAACATCCATTTGATGTATTTCAAGGTCATACAGTGCTGCAATGGCTATTAGCACTTGTATGGACGTAATCCTTGTCACCGGTGAGTATGTATCGAAGTAATTAAGGCCTTCCTCTTGCTTGTACCCCTTGGCTACAAGTCTGGCCTTATACTTGTCAATTGATCCATCAGCTTTATACTTGCGTTTTAGTATCCACTTACAACCTAATGGTTTATTACCAGAAGGAAGGTCTACTAATTTCCAAGTATGATTATTCATGATAGACTCAATTTCACTATTGACAGCTTCTTTCCACATTGGAGCATCGGGTCTAGAGAGAGCTTCACTTAATGTTCTTGGTTCCATTTCTGACATGAAAGTCATGAAATCTGGCCCGAACGATTTCTCAACTCTAGCCCGTTTGCTACGACGTGGCTCTTCACTTTGATCGTCAATAGTCCTTTTATAACAGCTAAGTTCGGTAACGTCATTTTTGTTTGAACTTCCGTTGTTATCACTTTCAACGTTTCCCTTTTTATTTGGGAATACGTTTTCAAAGAATATCGCATTCCGAGATTCTATGGTAGTTCCCACATGTATATCAGGAATGTCTGATTTGTGAACTAGGAAACGATATGCACTACTATTATGGGCATATCCGACAAATATCGCATCGAACGTTTTAGGTCCAATCTTTACTTGCTTTGGTTTAGGTACTTCGACCTTTGCCAAGCACCCCCACACTTTCAGGTATTTGTACGATGGCTCGCGGCCTTTCCATAGTTCATATGGAGTTTTATCATTTTTCTTATGAGGGATTCTATTGAGAATGTGATTTGCCGATAATATTGCTTCCCCCCACAAGTTTTGAGGTAAGCCTGAATTTATCAACAAGGCATTCATCATTTCTTTTAGTGTCCGATTTTTACGTTCGGCAACACCGTTTGATTGAGGTGAGTAAGGCGCCGTTGTTTGATGGATAATGCCAGATTCTGTACAAAATTCATCAAACGGTGCACCATATTCTCCACCTCTATCGCTTCGAATTATTTTAATTCGTTTGTCAAGTTGGTTTTCAACTTCTGTTTTATAGGTTCTGAACGCCTCTAGGGCTTCGTCTTTACTTCTTAAAAGAAAGACATAACAGAACTTTGTGCAGTCATCGATAAAAGTAATAAAATATTTTTTACCTCCTCTAGTTTGCACAAATTTCAAGTCATATAGATCACTATGTATTTCTAGAGGAGTTGTTGTCCTTTCCACCGAATGAAAAGGTAGTTTCGTCATTTTCGCTTGCACGCACACTTCACATTTGTGTGTTCCGTTAACATTGACGTTTGGTAATAAATTTAATTTGACGAGACGTTTGAGAGTATTATTATTCACATGTCCGAGTCGATCATGCCATAAATTAAAACACTCAACAACATAACTGGAAGCATTTATTTTATTACCATCAAAATTTCGGAGTACAGGCATTACAACCATTTTGAATAGACCCTTTTCTAGGTACCCCTTTCCTACAAAGACATCATTCTTCGTAAGTACAAAGTTATCTGACTGGAACACTAGCCTAAATCCGGCCTTGACCAATGCCGCTCCAGAAACTAGGTTCTTACTGATGTCGGGAACATGGAGTACATCAATGAGTGTTAGCTCCTTTCCGGACGTCATCTTCAGAACAACCTTTCCGAGTCCAACAATTGGCGACGTCGTGGAATTACCCATATAGAGCTTCCTGCCATTTATTGGAGTATACTTGGAGAACATCGCTTTATCGGAACAGATATGACGAGTTGCTCCAGTATCAATGAACCACTGCTTCGGGTTGGTATCCACCAAGTTGGCTTCAAATACAACCGCAGTGAGATCCAAGTCCTCAAGAGAGGTTGCGACATGATTCGCAACATCCTTTGGCCCCTTGGTTGGCTTCTTTGGGCGTCTGCAGTCCTTGGATAGGT